>NW_009214157.1:2785-39192 GCF_000690835.1 Fulmarus glacialis
ATTCTATGATTCTATGATTCTATGATTCTATATTTTCATAGAAGCACTTAAATGATTTTCAAAGACAGCATGGGAACCCATTATATATGAAGATAATGAAAAGAAAGAAATACTGTAATTTAAGAAGTTAACCTTGGTACTGTTCTCTTATCTGTAGATAAATTATGGATTAGACAATGCAAAGGTAAAATAGGAGGTTTTAAAAAGTGAAAATGTAGAAAGACAGAACAAAAAGAAACAAAACAATACTTAAAAGTCCAGATTTAAAACAGTAGAAACACAGGGTAGACCTATTAGCATCACTGGAGTAATTCCTAAGCTGTTTAGTAAAAGCTTATGAATAAGGTTGATGTTATCAACTGTGTAAATACTCAAGTAATTCTGAACCTTCAAAGGCTTCTTGATATATATAGTTTATACTAAGTGTGCTTGAAATTTGAAAACAGTCAATAATAATTAGTGTCTTGTTAATATTACCTCTTTCTATTTGTTTAGTCATTTTCAAAATAGTAATTTTTCATCTAACTACACATTGGTCAATATATTTGGTAATTATACTGAAATAAAAGCCTTATATGCACCAACAATATGAGATTTTTTGTTAGAGGGCCTGGGTATAGCAAAAGAAGGGAAAGTTGATTTCTTGTTCGCAAAAATTGCTGAGGTTTAAGTTGCTGACAGCCACTTTAAAGAGAAAAAAGAAAGGTATCAGCCTGTGTCTGAAAAAATATACATCTTAGGGATCAGAACTACCTTAGATGGAAGAATGCACTTAATATGTTTTGAATGGTGTTATTTCCCTTCTGACTCCAGTGAAACTGTGAAAAGGAATTAATTTTAAAGTCAATTGCATCCAATGTTAGTCACATGATTTGTGGTGGGTATTTTCATTGATTGTGTAAACAGAAACTGAATGTATGTGTAATTTAGTGTCTTTGCCCCCTGGGAAATACCAAGGACGAACATTTTGTTCTCAAGTGTCTTTTCCAGTTTACAGCAAAAAACAGCGTGATTGTTATTCTAAACATCCACTGGCAGGATGGAGGAGAAGCAGAGGAAACAGAATCAGCTTAAGAGAATGTGAATGCCCAAGGTTGCAGATGTTGGCTTTGATACTGTAAAGACTTGCACCAGAGCTTAACTTTATGCTTTGTAAGCAGTCCTGGTGAATTTAGCTGAACTATTCAGAGGGCAAAAAGTTACGTGAATATGCAAAGTTTTGCAGAATAATGAGTTTGGCTGCAATTTTTTTTTTTTTCCTAGGAAGTTGCAGCAGATCATTAGAGTGGATGTCTGATTGAAAGGACAATGGATCTGATTTAAAGCACAGCTTTGTTTTTTTTTTTTTTTTTCCCAAATTTGCACTTTACCTCTTATTAGTTATAGAGTGTATTTCTGGGGGTTTCAAAGTACCTTTTTTTCTTGGTTAAACTTTGTCAGCGTTTATTGCTTTAGGGTTTTTTTGCAAGCAAAGTTTCAGAGGAATTCAAATAGAAGTATAATTTCATAATTTTAGAGTATTTCAAATTATTTCAATATTAACCAGAAGTGGTATTAATCGATTTTTTAAAATATTTCTCTCAATTATGATGCCAGTGATAAAAAGAACGAAACAACATATATCTCTTCCTAAACAAGAAATCTAAAACTTGTCCTAGAGTTGCCTAGTTCCTTCTAACATCTATATAAATGATATCTAGCTGAGATGAAAATGCCTGCAAGGTAGGCATTGTAAGTCCCAGTCTGACTGAGCTACACTTCTTGAATCCAGATTTTTTTAATGTATCCACCCTCGAGATCTCTCTTATTAAAGTGACTATCCTAAGTGATGTAAACTGAGTTTTTTTGTATATTAGGTAGAATGAATCATATATGTCAGATGATACTCCTTCTTGGTCTTCACTGACAGTGGCAACACAATTCTACAGTCTTTTCTTCTATGATGTAAGGGAAAAAACTTTTTCTACTTTAATTGCCTCAGAAATATTGACATGATATTGTAACCACGGCTATTTCATAAAGCTTTGGGAATATGTACCTTGCCAGATGTCAGCCCACTTGAATTAACTAGGCATGTGTTTTAAGCTGGTGACCCATTTTTGGTGGCTGCACTTGATTTTATGTAGTACACATAGCACTGTACACAATGCAGGGATAGAGTAGTTACTCTTACATGTAGTTTGTAGCATTATCCAAATTTTGAGGTAGGTATGACCTCAAGTGAAACAGGTTGAGGAACTACAAGGCTGTTGTTAATAATTAATAGTTAATATGTTTACATATGCTGCTTTATTATTAGTGATGTTTTTCTCGCAAACTAGACACACTAGGATAGAAAGTAAGCATACTCCAGACATATCACTAGAACATATTAATACAACAGGGCCATGCTTAGATTAAATACCACCTAAGGCATGTTTAAGTTTACTTTCCTTTTTGGCTACAACTGCATTTTAATACCTGAGATACCTATCTTTACTCAGCAAGCTGATGAAATCACAATTTTTCTGCGTTATTTTTTTAGGCAGCTCTGGTTGCTTCAGTCTTGTTTGAGGCTGTACTTCAGGCAAGCTTCAGGAGATGGATTATAAAGTCTAATCCTGAAACCTCAATCATGAATTAAATTACGTTGTTTTAATGTCTGGACATATGATATTTCTGTGAAATTCTTGTAAGACTTTTCTGACTGTGAAGAATCTTTCATAGACCGGTGTATTTTAAAATATTGCTACCACTTTGCTGATTTTCATGTTTGCCTTAATTAATGGTTTATAATCAAATTTAACATGAGACCAAATTCTGTAGAGGATTGCTTTTGACTTTGGTAGTAAAATCATATTGTGCATATATATCTGTTACATATACTGGGAAAACTGTATCTGGTTTTTCTTTTATATATTGCTTCACACTCACTCTTTCAAGAAAGAGTGAATGGAAATGGTAGCAAAAAGACAGGTCTCCAAAGGGTAAATGCATAGTATTCAGCCACGTTCAGGTCTTTCTCACTGTAAACACTAATGTAACAGGTTACAGGTGCAATATCTGGTTGCATATGCAATGTTAAGGTGCAGAACACTAATAACAGAGATCATAGTAAGATGAAGATAATTTCCGTGAGAATTTTAACAATGAGGGTAACATTTAAACAAAATATTACTGCTTCTCCTTTTGTCACATTTTGGTTGTTTTATCACTTATTTCCCACTTTTACAAGACGGGAAGAAAGAAAAGTAGAAAAAAAAATGGGAGAAGCTGTGTGTCTTACTATGAATTAAAATGAATGCTAGAATGCTCTAGCATTTGAACTTCTCTGTCCTTGGTAAGTTTTGAATTGGGAAAAAATGAATGGTTATAATTTTTTACTAAAATTACACCCTGGGAAAAATGTTAAGGAATGACTTTTCCAGTAACAGTATTTCCATTAATATGCAGTCATATAATCTGAAGTTAACAAGCTAAAGGAAGAGCTGAAAACAACAGATTTCATATGGGCTATTAGCTCATTTTGGTAGTAATAAAATGTTTTATCCTTACTGTGGAAGTATTAGGAAACAGAACTATATTTAGTATTTCTATATGGGTCTTTATCATTCTCTTGCAATTTATTGATCTTAGCTGCCTGCTAAAAATTAAGTCCAGGGGAAATACATTTCCTCTCATCCACGATATTGTTTTAAACCATCTAATATTCTTAAGCTATTTCTAACAGATATTTGTCTAACCTATCCTTAAAATCTCTGGTGATAGAAGTTCCAAAAACTCCTTTGATAATCTGAGAACTTCCTTATTCTTTCTGGATAAAGAATGTTGGTTTTCAATTTCTGTAATCTGAATCAATTTGAATTATTAATTTATATGTATTGCTTCTTATCCTCTCTTTGGAAATAGATTATTCCATTTCTCTATGCATCAATCATTGCTAATCCTTTAATCATTATCTTCCCTGTATTCCCTAACCTGGACTAACAATCAGAATTATTCTGTTCCTTTGTAGACTTCCAATTGTGGACAAAAGTGGAAGAAGTTGGGACATCTGGGCAATGAAAAAGGGATAGTGGTTTGAATTAAACCTGAGGATTCTGTTTAAACTTCACAACTTGATGACACACTAGAAAATTTCATTCTAAAATCACACAAGTTGATAGGAGTTTCCTGCTAAATCTTTACAGGCACAAACAGTTTGAAACATACCCTGCTATGAAGGAAATATAGGAGAATAAATACCAGGCTTGTGGGAAGTGTCATGTTTATCCTCTGTCATGAATTAGGTCATTGAGATGCTTATATTCAACGCTTTTCAAACAGGGATTCAGTTGCATTGTTTAGTAGGCAACTCTGAAAACTCCACATATTGGTTGTTTTACTTTTTCCACTATTCCTTCTTTAATTTCCTTTCAGAATCTTATCAGAAAAGAATGTAGTGTAACAAATGCAAAGAAAATGTCCCGAGGAGCTTGAATAATGAAAAAAATTGCAGTACAGAAGATTCTGATGTAAGAATTTGTTGATAGAAATCTCAACCCTGAAGATTTGCCTGGGTCAGTCTGCCTGGAAAGGTGACAACTTGCATGGACTGCTAAGACAGCTATCTTGTTTTATTTTCCTGAGAAGTTGGAAAAGCTTAGAAGTTAAAAATAAGTCTTCAGGTAAAAATTAAGGTGAGGAAAAATGCTCAGGCAAAAAAAAATGTCTTTTAAAGGAGTAAACAGTGAATTAATTTGGGTATAAATACAAATGAAAAAGTAGGCTGAAGAAACAATGGAGGGAAAGAACAGTAGAATTCTGGAAGGTGATGAATAGGTTTTCCCAAGTGTAAGTTAAAAGAGGAGGTGAATCCTGAAACCAAGAAGAAAAGAGTGAAGGAAAATTTTAAAGAAAAGAGAAATAAGAATAATGTATAAAGAAAGAGAAAACTCTGTATCTGTATATGCATGTGTGTGCATGAATACTTATATGTTGTATGTATAAAAGGAAAATTACTGTTCATTGCTTTACCCTCCCTCATTAAAAAGTCTAAATGGCTTAAAAATTAGACAGATGAAATGCAAAAGATGTCTGTGTGTGCAGGAACTTTCACAATCGCATAAAATGAAAAAAAAAAAACCAAACAAACCAAAAAATGTTCACCATAAACCGAAGCTGACACTGTATGTATTAGACCATAATCAGGTGAGCGTGTGCTTTTCAGAAAAGGAGTTCAACCCCAAGCTGTAATATATACTGTATACTGCAAAGGAAGTCCTTTCCACTTCAATTTATTTTGCTACCTCTGTGTGAATGGAAAAGGCTCCTTAGCTAAACTCTGGGGTAGGGTATTTTTCAAAGAATGTAGTGATATTGCTGAAGACAAACACTCTCTCCCATTTTCAAGCCCTTCGGCATAATGTGTTCACCATGCCATTTTCTGCATTGTGCTAGGACTCTTTTTCCTCTCTAAAGCATTTTAGAGAGTTTATGTTCAACCATGAGGCCAAAATTGCCCAAGCATATGTTTGGGGAAAGTAGTTTTTCTGTCAGCCTCAATTTTGATACAATGATTGATACATTGTACTCAGAAGAATGTAAGTGATAACCTTGTTTCACTATGACAGTAGAGATTTCATTTGAGCAAATCTAAATACAACAAATAGTGAGAGAACAATATCTGAAAAGCTCTAGGGTAATGATCTTTTACATTCCTTTTCCTCTCTCTGTCAAGCAAAGAATCTCTCTGTTCTTTAATTTTTTAATTTTTTTTGGCACATAGTCACAAAACATTTCATATGGTACAGAATTTAAGAACAGTTTTGCAGTAGTACGACAAGCATCATGGTGCCAGTTAGCATTTTAGAAATGAGAGATGACTGGCCATCTGGGAAAAGGGGTACTTTAAGGTCAACACATGAATAAGAATAAAAGCTGAGACCCACTTTTTTCATCTGCAGCAGCTATGCTGCCAAAAGATTGATATTAAAGTGCAAAAATCAGCTATTCTATGTTCCAGCAATAATTCATTCATAAGTTTCTGCAGATCAGACACATTACTTTTGTTCCAAGCACATGGCTTTAAAGGAATTAAAAGCTCCTCTCAAGCCAACACTATCTAGTTCAAAGGAAAGACTGGTATATGGCACTATTTAAAACATAATTTGGTGTAAGTTGCAGTTCCCCATGAACAACAGAAAATGAAGCTGATAGTGCAATAGAAAATTAATCATGTTAGTAACACCCTAAAATTGTGCAAATTGTCTGCTGCCCAGAGGAAAGAAAAAATCTTATCCATACAACTTTTGCTAAGCCTGACTAACTTCATCAGTTCAGTGTGGAATTCACTCTGGATATTTTTATACATATATTTACTTGTTTGTGGCACCCAAATGTACTGGAAACTAGGCAACTCTCCCTATCAAGGAACAGTACATTCTGGATATTCACACGCAACGCATATGTGCAAAGGGATGCAGATGTGCAAAATTAAATTAGGTATAAAACTGTACTATTCTACTATTGCTAATAATAAATCATAAACATTGGCTTGATCTGGTTCTTCTATGTTTATGTAAGTGATCATTTTTATTTAATTTTTTTTCATGAAATCAACTCAAATAATGTATTTGAAAGTATATTTGTGCTTCATATGCAATTGACAATGAAGTAAGAGCCTTTCCCATCAGAGTCATTATGTCAACCTAGATGACCAATGACTGATTTTTTTAATCTCCTGAAAATAATTTGATCAGTTTAAATGAAAAGAGAAGGGTACTCCAGTTCAGTTCCTCCAGATTAAGTGTCCATGATTCCTAAAGAGAGAAAACTTTGTCTAATAGGTCATTTTCTAAACTTTGGGAAATAATTCCTCAGTTTTGCAGACGCATATACAGGTACACTGTCATCTTTGTGCATACTCCTTATATTATGAAATGTTAAGTTAATGCTAAAAAGAGATCCCAAGGAATGAATAAAGCTGGAGTTTCTTCATATATCTTCTTTAATAGCCTAATGCAAACAACAAAGTTTGACCTGGAGAGAGACAAAACATCTCTCTTACATATTCCTCACAGATTTCTCATCTCTGGCATCTAAAGAGAAAAATGAGTATAAATATAGATTTCATTTTCAGAAACAGAGCAAGCGAGGCAACTGTCATCTCAATGCAGCTATTGCTAGGCTGCTAACAGCACATGAACTAACTGTTATGAAGCTAGCTTCAACCTCTATGCCATAGAAAAGCTTGTACAGGTTAGCTAGGCACAATAAAAGCCAAAAGAGAATATAACTTTTAAAATAAATTCATCTAGGTATTGAACAAATGGGAAAAAAGTACCATTAAATTTGAAAGGTAAGGTTGTCATGAGAAGAAATGTTTGTCAACTCACCAAGAATTAATTAGTCTGGAAATTAGAAAAATCTGTTTCCAGAATGTGAAAGGTCTAGAACATCTTTTCAGTACTAGCAGCAGAGACATGAAAACCCAGTTGCCTATGGGTCTGGAGGACAGAGTCAAAACAATCCATGAGCAGATTCTATGCCACTCAGGGTAAGGAGATTCTCTTAATTTTCGTATTCTGATGACTCCATTATAATACTTCCATTATAGTATTTTACTATTTCAGTGAATATTCGTTATGTCATATTCATTATTTCAGTGTGAGATTTATTCTTGTGTTTCTATATTTTGACAATAATTACACTTCGAATGTGATACTTATGAAAACAATGACATGGAACATACACTGCATAAGACATTTCAGAATGTCTGTGCGTATTTCCTTTAGAGCCTTCCTATAAAATACCATCAACATTTAAAAGACTTGCAGTGGTGTTCATTATTCTGTTACAGAAGCTAAAGCAACATACATGCATAAAACTACATAGAGAGTGCTATTTTTGTGAGATTATTTTGGAGTCCACTGTTACCTGCCTGTTTAATTATTTAATTCACCTCTTGTATCTTGCCTTTTATACAGGAACACCACCTGTCTTCTCCGGTACACATAGAATTAAAACACAAATGTGTTCGTTCTTCTTTGCACTTGTGGATGACTGTCATATATTCAGAAGTCACAACACAATCCTGAGCTAAAGAATCGGGCACAGCTGCTTCTAAGTCCTTTCTTCCTGTGAAACACATTCCCTCTGAAAGGAAAAACAAATAAATTAGCCTCCCCCAACAAAAAATAACTATTTTTCAGATTTGCTCTAAGATACGGTTTGAAGTTCAGATCGGCCAAAGAATGCTGAAGAGATCTTATAGCACATCAGAACGGTGAACTCCGAAGTACTTGACAAAGTGCACAGAACACCTTTGCTGAGACCCTTGGCAAGCTCTGCCAAGGACTTACAGCCTTGCATTTGATGAGACTTTTTAATATACGGCTAATTTAGCCCTTATTCATGTGCAGTGAATCCTTTCTCAGTTGGGTACTTTACGAGCTTAGCAAAAAGTCTACTGTGTATTTTCAGTCCACAGTTTTCAAAGGTTTATCATTCTGTCAAATCAAAAAGGATTTCCTATAGGACAATAAAAGACACTGCTCCTCACTGAAGGTTATTTTGTAAAGCTTTATCTTTCAAATGAACTTCAGTTCTTTTGGATACAGACCCACTGGAAAATAAATGGTTATGAGATTTGTTTATTTTTAATGTAACAATGAAAAAAATTTCCTTTTTCCTACTCATCTCATGTTCAAATGGCTAACAAATTACTGCGGGGGGAAGGGAGGGGCGGGGGGGAAGTTAAAATAGGCAAAATCAGCACTAGACAGATAATTCTAGTCTTTATGGAGAGTGCTTCTGATAGTTGGGCATGAATGAATATCAGGATTAGTAGAGAAATTTCTTTGTTATGCAGTGGTAGGTGCTATGTCTAATAAATAACAAAAATCTATGGATTTCCATATTTACAAAAGAAAAAAATCACTGAAGGTTCCCGGAGTATAGTCTTATGCTATATAGTGCGGTTTCTGGTGCATATGTGAGGAAACTTTAGTTTTCTTGCAGGATGTTTTCAGGCAGCTATGACACTGTGTTCTATCTATAAGGGGTTTTTTATAGTGCTGAAGAATATTGCTTCACTCCAACTTAGAAGCCACTGTCTAATTATACAGAAAGTAACTAGAATGGAGTGAAATGATAATTTTAGAACAAATGGTTATATGGCAATGAGGAAGATTTGGTTTTAAAAAGGTGTGCTGACAAGGAGAAAAATAAAAATATAGTCAAATAAACTAAACAATTCCATGTACAATATTCTGCAAAATCAGAAACAAGGCACTAAAAAAATTAAAAGCAGCAAAACATGGGCAAATGATTATTGATTAAGCAATATAATTTTTGTGAACAGAATGAGACAGAAATCACTGGGAAATATACCTTATATTCATGCAATTACATGTAATCATGTAATCATGTGGTCACACATTTAAGAACAAAATTACAATTCCATATATAACAGTGTAGAAAATAAGGGTTGCATACACAAGTTTAATCCTGCAATTTCTCTTTATAACTTGACTTATTAACTTTAATAATGATGATGTGCTGAAAGTGTAATTTCCTAGGGTTTTGACAAAGTAAACAGAAAATGTTAATTCCATAGAAGTCAGCAGAAAATGCAGATACATGATGCTGACATTTAAAGACAGTAGATACCTTTGCCCCTTGAACTTGAGTGAGCAAATGATGATATTAATAGATTATCAAACTCTGTGGAACAAGATTAAGTAGAGAATGGCACTGGAAGATGGTTTCCTTGTAGAGGCTTGCAAAGAGCCACTTCATTGGTTTCACAAATTTTCCTGACATCATACTGAGGACTCTAGCATTTAGTTTTATCCTATGGGTGGGATGTGTCTACATAGTCACATTGTTGTATGCTTTCTCTGCCCCCTGCCACATTATATGCACAGTATAAATATGTATGGAGATACACGTGGATCACATTTTCTGTCCTTGTTTATCGGACTGTCTCTTTTACCTTCTCTCTCTCCATATCATCATGTGATGATTCCCACTCTTTTTACTTTACTATGTTCTGTTCCTAGCTCGGAAAGATTTTCAAGGGGTTTTCTGATGCCAATGCACTGATTCACTCTGTGTCTCTGTGCCCTTTGGGAACTGGTATGCAGAGCAATGATGGTACCAGATCTTACTTGCAGTGCTTGGCACCACAGCTACCCATGAACTGTTTCATCTCTGGATGAGTACATGCATAGTAAAGGTTAAACAAACAATGAAAACAACTTTTGAGAATATAAGCACGAGTTTTTCATGTTCCTCTATTGGACCTCTTTTGCTGAAACTCTCCAAAAATTTCTGTATCAGACAATCAACTTGCAAAGTTTCAGACTGACCTGTTAAAGTGACATACAATTATATCAGTCAGAGGAAGAAGAAAAAAAAAAGAAAAAAATTGCCTAATCTTAAATACTGATGATCCTAAAGTAATTTCTCTTTCTTCTAAAGTATTTTTATTTCCTTTAGAGTTATTTTCTGTATTGTCCAGTAACATTTGTTTCACACTCCCATCTTTCTTCCTTAGTTATGCAGAATTCTTTTTCTGGCTGGTTTTGTTTTTTTTTTTTTGGTTCATATTTCTCCCCACCTCCTGTGTCTTACACAGAAAATGTGATTTCAGCATTTGATTATGAGGGAAACTTCTGCACTTGGGCTGTTCAAATGAATTCCAAATTAGTCAAATGAGACAAAATGTCTTCATAGACTTTCAAGCCAAACTGGAAAGAAATAAAGCAAGATCAGTTTTTCACAGTGTCTCCCTCTGCTGAAAAGTCCTAGACAGCACTGATAGAGGTGAATGAAGATGTTGCTTTTAAGGATGAGGCTTTGTGCTAATTTATGTTAAGTCAAAATGTTACATACTGCATAAACAGAAAGGACAATTATTTTCTTACTGCCAGAGTCTGCTATACCATTTCATATGCACTCAGAAAGGAGGGAGAACAGAGAACTAAAGAAGTTCTTTCTCCTCATGGCTTAACAACAAAATGGCACAGTAAGGGTTTCTAGCCTTTTCTGAGCTGACACCTTCTCACAGACAAGCTGCAGTTTAGGTGCAGGATGCAGGATTAGTGTTTGTCTATTGAATTAAGTGATGCAATATGAATTGTTATTAATAGCTATGAACTATTTCAAAAGCAAATGGTTAAAGAACACTCAGGGAAATATTAAAGATTTATTTCCTAGATTTTCAGAGATAAATAGTCATTTTGGATGTCTCTCTTTTTCTGTACTCAAATGGAGTAACACTGAGTGGGAAGTTCTCAATATGTTCTGAAAATCATAGCTTTAAACCAGCTCAAAATAGAGAAAATTAATGTTTTCAGTTTTAAGAAAACTGAGATATGAATGTGCAGAAAAATTTAATTTGTAATGGCAAAACAAGGATCTCAAATGATTACTAAACAGATAAAAAAAATTGTATGCCATAGGTGGCATGCATTTGATGGCTTTACTTCTATTTTTGATGTATCCCACACTGGTCAGTGTGAGGCATTCTAGGCATGAACAGTTGTTAACCTGTCTTGACACTGTAATTTTTGTTGCTGTTAATATATAAATGTTTTCAACTGGTAAGTTCTTTCATAAAATAAAACTACCAAGCCAAAAAACCCTAAACCTAAAAAACTCTGATATTATTTTACGGTTATTCTTGTCCATGCATCAAGATGGGCACAGCAGCCTGAATAACATAGTTTGATCTATTCAAGCCATGAAAGAATGGTCCCAGCATACACATAGAATGAGGAAGTATTTAATTTGAATTTAGAAACACTTGAGGCACATTAGCAACATTCTTTACTGCTAAGTGGTAGTCTTGCATGCCAACTGGCATAGCAGAAGTAATATTCTAACATACTCCCCAGTGATAACCATTATAATTTTAGACTGTGCCTTTTTGAAGACTTTAAATTCTGTTCACCTTTCCACTTCCAAAAAAGAGGATTGAATTCCCTTTTCTCAGAACAAGATGCTTTGCAAATGACAGCTCTTTTTATGTTTTCCTTTGCTTATTGTGTGCATGCCACAGATTGACAATATGCCTTAGAACAAAAAAAGAAAAAAAAGTACTCAGGGCAAGAACTAGCATTGAGCTGATGCTAAACTTTTCAAATGACCTGATATTTATGACCTTATGCCTGTCATAAAAATAGTAACTACATGATCTAAATATAATGGACCTCTCCTTTAGATTTCCTAATAAAATAAAAAAATTCCTTCTTCCTGATTTTGGCTTTCATTGTTACTTACTGTATTCAGCATGGGAAAAAAAATGGAGAATAAATATAGTCCTTCTGAAATAGAGAATACGTGAATATTTTTTAAGCCATGATTAATAATGAATACAAACTATATATAAAACAGGAAAGCCATGAAAGACAGAGATTATTTTTGCAGTGAATTCTAGTCCACAGGGAAAGAAGTAGAAAAGGATGAATGAATGATCTTTACCTGAAGAGCAGATTTCAACCTTATTGAAGTAGGAGCACTGGCAGGAGCCTAAGGCCATGCTTTCTTGGGAACAGGCTACTTGCAGAATTCTTTTTCACATATTTTTTAAGAATCTGCATACTGAAGTAGCTATTGATGCGTGCAAATAAATTATTTAATGACATGTTACCCAGCCTGGATTCAGACTCCTCCCACACACGTTACAGAACTGTGAGGAAAACCATATTTAAGTAATGGTTCCAGCTTTCACTGCCCTCGGTCTGCCCCACTGTGCAATCTGATTGTGATGCAAAGTGGCTGTAGAAGAATCCAAGAAAACTAGAGACTACTGAACTGAAGTTTATTTGTAACCATACAGGCTTGACAACACAGAGCTCATCACATTAAAAAGCACACATTAAACTCTGTTAAGCTGCAGCTGGCACCCAAATTAGCTTATTTCAAGCCAGTTATTTCTAGACTTCACTACTGTCACTATTGTGATTTTATATACAGTTAATTGCATAATTCCTGTGGACAGCATTAATGGCTCCTTTAGTCATGTTAGTGAAGGAAATGATTTGCCTATCCCAAGATTTTCTTTGTTGATTCACAAAAATGCTGGGATTTTGCTGGTATCAAAATGATTACTAAACCAAAATGACTGATCAAACATGTATTTCCCATTCATGCAACTTGATTTAAAGTGTGACTTAATTTGGTTTAAGTATGACTGTTTCTGCCTTTAAGCAAGGAGATAGAACTAAGGACCTCTTCCAGCAGCACCCAGCACTAATTTATAACGGTTTACAACATGGCAGTCCATAAAAAATTATCCTTGAAGGTATGGAAGCATTCTGCCATCAAATGACACGGTATTTATTTGTTTGATTAATAAGGTGAATGCAGAATTGCAGGGGGAGTTTTGTTGTTGGGCCTGTTGAAACAATGCCTGAGACAATAATGTCATTGTTCAACAGTGATGGTTTCCTGTCTCAGAGCGGCATTTCTCCGTTTGACTTATGCATTTATTCTGCATTCCCAGTGGCTTATTTCTATTCCCATTGCCAACTTTGCATTGTTTTTATTTGAATTGTCTAAAATCATAGAACATAAAGGTTATAAAATATTATACATTATGGCGATGATTTATTTTGGCTTTTGTGTTTTCCTCATTTCACTGTAATTAGTATAATCACTTGCAGGTCCTTTTGTATAATTAAAAATTTAATTAATAAAAAATGTTGGCTTAGTTTTATTATCATATTCTTGCACACTGATACTTTAATGTCCCTGGAGATCTGTCTGTGCAAGGTCAGCTGTACTAACAGCCCAGCTTTGGCAAAAGTAACATCCAAATATGTGACTGGGCATCAAAATGTTACTAGTTCAAATGCAGCTAGAGATTCTCCTCCTTTCTGATCACAGAGGGAATCCAGTGCACAGCTTGTCATTTTTGATACCCAAAAAGTTGTCTCAACAGCCTTTGCTTTTGGTGTCATTACACACTTCTGTGTGATGACCATTAATATTTTCACAGATTAAGAAGAATAAACCATAATCGGATCCTTAAATCACACACTGCTGCTGCTGAAGAGCTCTTCCAGTTGATCTCAGACACTTAAGTCTTCAAGATGAATTCTATGAAACCGGCATCATTTACTACAAATGCATTGTGGCCATGGTGTACTAGCAAAACAAACAGGAGAAAACTCCTAAATAGACTGTAGGGAATTCCTGTGTCTGCTCAAGAAAAATTATAGTTCAGAAAGAAAACAGATGTATATTAACAAGACATTGCAACTCAACAGAGTGTACCTGATGGTCATTCACCCACAAGTACTGGTTCTTTCAGGAATGTTTCATAGGTCAGAACAGGTCATGCTGTTTTCTCTATAAATGTCAGTTCTGAAAGTTCATGCACTAGTAAATTGGAGCTGAGAATACCCCTGTACAAACAGTCCAGATTTCAGAGGGCAGTATGTGTGAATAAAAATGCAGTTCACCAGAGTCCAAATGTATATTTCTGCTTGCTGTTCAGGGACTCATCCTTTTCATGAATTTAAGCTGACGAGGGTAATTTCAGTTTCTCTATAAGGCTAAGCTAGTGCTAGTGAGTGGGAAACAGAGCTTTTTTGTATTTTCTGATACAGAAGCCCTTTTGATGACAGTGCTTTTCTGATTTTGATTGGATTTTTAGTGTTTGAGTCAGCATGTGACTAGCAAACTAGAAACAATTTCATAATCCAAAACTAAGTCAATGAAAATACAAATGTAGAGGAAATAACTTCTCCATATATGTGTGTGCATGTGCATGTGTGTGCGGTGGGAGTTTGGGGCTGATCCTGCCAAACACTGCACATTCTGTCTCTATTCCAGTAGAGCACTGAAGCATGCACATGGTTAACGGAGGCTGTGCCTTTCATGACTGAACCCTTAATGCAGTACTGTTTCATTTCTAGAGGATTCAGTTTGTACCTGGTCAGATCACATATGCATTTCATTTGGGATTCAGTCAGTTCTCAGACATTTCTCTCAAACCGCATCTCCTTCTTCCCCTCCAAAAAGGAATATGAGACAATATTCAGAAGTCCCTGTATAGTAGTGAAGAAACTATTAATAATTTATGTATGCATTTAACCATTTTAACTTTCAAATTACAGTG
This sequence comes from Fulmarus glacialis, assembly GCF_000690835.1. Taxonomy (NCBI): domain Eukaryota; kingdom Metazoa; phylum Chordata; class Aves; order Procellariiformes; family Procellariidae; genus Fulmarus; species Fulmarus glacialis. Next base: position 17,877 of record NW_009214157.1, read on the forward strand.
TTATTTTATTCTCACATTTCTTCTTTCCCACCACCACTGAAAAAAAGAAGCAATTTTGGAACTACTTAATTATTTTTCTCTTGTCTGTAGAGATTTTTTCCAAAACTACCTGGTATTAATAAATTACTCTTTTATATAAAAAATCAATATTGATGCTTTAACATTTTAATAATTTCAAAATACCTTGAGGGCATTATTCCTCAGACGCATGTGTATGACTTTCAGTAATACCTAATGAGTTAGTCTTGCTCATCAAGGTGAAAATATGCCCTATAGTGTTGCATCTAATTTCTTTTTCCTTCTTTGTCCTTTTCCTTAGTTAACTGCTTAGTAATGAGATGTTAATGAGGATATGACAGAATATTTAAAATAATGGAGTTAGCTTAACACTTAAATTAGTCTTTGAGTATCATGATACAGCAAGGCATGATACAGCAAGTGCATGATACAGTGCACTTACAGCAATACTTCTTACAATATTTAGTGTAATTTTAGAACTCTTCATCTGTCGTGTTCACCATAGGAAGAAAATGATTTCTTCAGTCCAGAATGAGTTAGAGTGATCCCAGTTTTGGATGTGCTGCCTTTAAAAAGGAACAGTTGACTTCTATTTTGATAATGTGAAATCTTTAACCTGGGAAATGTCAAACTGATTGTTTCTTTCCCAGATATTACCCAGGTGAGGTTTTCCCAGTTCACTTCTAACCTTGCTGTCAGCTCACTTTAATGGAATCTTATCAAACAACCTTCATGCTCTCCTGCCCAGCATGTGATTTTCCTTCAGTTTTCCTAAAATGAAAACAGTGAAATCCTCTGTGTTGTTTGGCTGGCACCCATCTCCTGAACTGATGTGAGATCAAAACCAACTATTATTTTCACCACTGAGGCAAGAATAAGTGGAAGGAAAGTTTAGTGAGCAAAGTATAGAAGCTATTAACTTTCTGGTACTTTTTTATTTTAGATTTATTGGCTCCAACTTCAGATCTGAAGCTAAAGTTATATGTAACTTGATATGTAGGCTCAGTCTCTTGGATTTTGCAATCTGTTACTGCAGGTCAGACCTATCTGAACTTTTCTTTCACAAGACCAGATGAGATCAGCTAAGCCATTCGTGTATTTTCATAATCCCATCTTGGTGCACATGACATATGACTGTGACATACAGATAGGCTAGTAATAGCATGTATGAACACATATATTAGTCTACATATTACTTTCACGCTTATGTCTGAAGCACTTTCAGTAGTGTGGATATTTTTCACCCAGCTAGTACCAGTTTAGGGTCACTATTTCACTTATTTTCATAATTTGTTAATAGCTCATTTATCAAACTCATCTAAGAGAAAGCAAAATATTATAATGCAGAGCTAAACTACCTTTGTTAAACTTTTCAGAAGATTCCCCTTTTCTCCCCATTCTTTCCCCCATCATTATTTTTAAATGGGAAATAAATCATTTTCATAATATCCTCTCTATCTAAAGTAAGAAATTCCATACCAGTTAAGATGTTTTTTTATTCTTAGGTATTTTTTCATGAAGGTATCCTACCACCTCACATGAGTTCAATCAATGAATTTTTATCATTTATAGGTGAACTTCTTTGGCAGCCTTTCTTCCCTAGCACACAGGCCCAGAAGGATACCTTAGAATCATAGAATAGTTCGGGTTGGAAGGGACCTTTAAAAGTCATCTAGTCCAACCCCCCTGCTGTGGGCAGGGACATCTTCAACTAGATCAGGTTGCCCAGAGCCCCGTCCAACCTGACCTTGAACGTTTCCAGGGATGGGGCATCTACCACCTCTCTGGGCAACCTGTTCCAGTGTTTCACCACCCTCATTGTAAAACATTTCTTCCTTATATCTAGTCTAAATCTACGCTCTTTTAGTTTAAAACCATTCCCCCTTGTCCTGTCTCAGTAGGCCCTGCTAAAAAGTTTGTCCCCATCTTTCTTATAACCCCCCTTTAAGTACTGAAAAGCTACAATAAGGTTTCCCCGAGGCTTTCCCTTCTCCAGGCTGAAAAACCCCAACTCTCTCAGCCTTTCTTCAGAGGAGAGATGTTCCATCCCCCTGATCATTTTTGTGGCCCTCCTCTGGACCTGCTCCAACAGGTCCATATATTTCTTGTGCTGAGGGTTCCAGAGCTGGATGCAGTACTCCAGGTGGGGTCTCACCAGAGCAGAGTAGAGGTGCTGTTTTCCTTGCAGCACTTTGCCTTTTATATTAACATTACCCATCATTTTCCTGAGACTAATCCTTCTAAAGAGATCATTGAGGATGCTGTCTTTTTGCTGTTTCCCAAAGACTGATCTTATACCTAGATCAAATAAAGGGTTTTCAGTTTCTTTGGCTTGCCACAGACTCACTGAGTTCCCTGATATTACTTAATTATTCTTGCATGGTCTTGTATTATCCATCAGTACAACTTGTAAATAATTAGATCTGTATATTTCTCACAAATGCAATAGATGTCTTGAAATAAAGAGCCTGAAAACACCTCAGAAATTCAGATTTAAACAAATTATTTCAGATTTCCCAGTTCTTGCACTGACTTCTTAGAGGGCATCAATTAACAGAACACAAGCAGCCAGCAGGTTTTTTTGAGTTTTTTTTGGGTGGTGGTGGTGCTTGTTTTGTTTGTTTTTTTTTTTACTTTATTTTATTTATAATTTTTATTTTAAGTTGTCTTTTTTCAGATACCTCATGTTGGACACTCAAAATAGAACCATTCAATTCTTAAGACTAATGTCCCACATTTAGATTTTTTTTGGGGGAAAAAAACAATCTTTGGAAAAGGGAAAAAAAAAAAGAAACAAAAGAGGCAGAAAGTGTAGTGAATACACTTAGAATCCTAACAATACTGATTTCCTCATTTTGAGCTCAAGCTGATTGAATGGGTCAGATGAAAATCACATGCTAAATGTGGAAGCAAACCTTGAGAAATCAGTTTGTCAAGCTATAATACTTTTGTGTTTTTGTTATTGGGTGATATTTTGTGTTAACATCGAAGCTGAAAACATAGTAAAATAGTGTCACACTATGGCTTAACATTCTAAGACATGGAAATGAAGTGCTGGACTGTTTTCCTTAACTCTTTTACAATTGATAGCTGGATTCATTCTGATCAAGCTAAATTAGAAAACAGAGTACCCTGGCAAGAGGGGAAAGAGAGATAAGTGACCAAAAGGCCAGAGAATTAATCCTTTAAAATTTGATTTGAGATTTGACTGCAAGAATGAAACAGCCTGGCGATAACAAAAAAAAAAAAAAAAAAAACAAACCAAAATTATTTTAAAAATAGAGAATGAGCCTCCCAATCTCATGTAGCTAAGAAGAACAATGAAAGTAAATGCTTATTATTCTAGATTGCTTTCTTTACTTTTGTATCATTACTTTTCTTACAAACAAAGGAGACCTTCTTATTGCAGTGTGTCTACTGCCATATAGAATCATAGAATCATAGAATCATAGAATGATTAAGGTTGGAAAAGACCTCTAAGATCGTCAAGTCCAACTGTTAACCCAACACCACCATGCCCACTAAACCAGGTCCCTAAGCGCCTCATCTACACGTCTTTTAAATACTTCCAGGGATGGTGACTCTACCACTCTGTTCCAAGGCCTGACCACTCTTTCAGTAAAGAAGTTTTTCCTAATGTCCAGCCTAAACCTCCCTTGGACAGACTACTTGATGGCTTTTACTATATTCATTAGGTGCTTCCCTAAATGTGACATTTTGTGGAGATTATCCTTTTGATGGTTTCCTGTCATTTGATCCCTGGCCCTGACTTCAGTTCTGGAATTAAATTCAAACACACATACATACACATATTTTTAAATATGTACACATATATGTACATGTATGTTTGTGTGTGTGTACATATGTTTGTGTGTGTATATATGTACACATATATATGTACGTATATGTAAACATATATATACATATAGCTTTCCATAACAGAAGAATTTCTGAAGTACCGCATCTAAGCCTAAGACGCTAGATAACATTGACTAGAGGAACTGACAAGTAGCATTGTTGAGCAGCTCTGGAACTATGTGTCTTCAGGATGCCCCATCATGCAGATGGGCTTAAAAGGCAGAATGGACAAGCCCAGAAGGGCTTTGAAGTCCTGGCTTTGTTGCATAGAGTTTGCAATCTCTGAGAGATCACCTGAGCCCCTCAGATCTTTGCTACATTGTGGGTCCCAGGCTCTCAGGCTGAAGGCTTTAGTAAGACCATCAGCCCCACTGTGTACACTCTCAAGGTGCAGGATCTTGGTAATTTGTCAGTTACCAGACAATTCATTCCAGAACTGGGAACACAATAGCCAACTGCTTCCAGGGTCAGTGGCTCTAGGGCAGATCCAACATGTAGACTGACCCAGAGCACATCAGTTATGTGAACCTGCCCCAGGTTTTGACAAGCAAAGCTTTCAGGTTTCCTGTTCTGGAAGTAGTCTGGTCGATCTGTCCCAGACCTGCCAAACTTGGCAGCAGTAAATTGATTGCTCTGAAGAAGCCTGGCAGGATTAGAGGATTTGCCTTTGATTTGGCAAAACGTAGTCAAACCTGAGATGAGTCAAACAAAACAGTCAGGCTCAGTGAAATGTTTTTTAATGAAAATATTTCCCTGGGAAATATCTGACCATCTGTACTCAAGTTAATAGAGCCAGTTCTCACTAAGGTCATAAATATGAATTACATGCATGTTTCCATTAGCATTATACTCCAATCACAATGTTTTTTGTAAATGTTAAGTCAGGGTTTTTACAATGCACATAGTTTTTAACCAGCAGCTTTGAGCAGTCTTTGTGTTACGTTTCCTTTTTTCATACATGTTCTGTGTGTATGTTCCCTAAAGAAAGCATGCACTGTGCAGCTCTTTCTTTAGAATACTGTCAATATAACTTTTTTGCACAGTATCCAATGCTTCCTTTTCCCTGGTTGTGCCTGAAGGGCGTAGCTGCCTTACAAACCAGAATATTTCAGGTTACAAGACAACCAGAGACCAGTTTGTGACTCTTATTATTTATTTGTGTGACTCTCTCTGTTGGTTCCTGGAGACCCCAGGTACATCAAGGCATCAGAGCACAAGATGTATGCACATTCCTCCTTCTCCTACTTGGATGTGTTCATACATCACAAGGAATCATCAGATCTGATTAAAGTAATGATCAGACTGAAATAGGGAAGATGGCCCTTGCTATACCAATCTGAAGTTATGGAATATATTAAGAAATATAAAATTATGATCAATACAAAAGAGATATTAGCTCAAAACTGTGATCCTGAAAACCTCTTCTGCTGCACTGACCTCCCTCCTTTGCATATGGTCAAAACCCATCAGTTTTAACAGATAGCTTGACTCACTCCTCTTGCTCCTGCCTCATTAGGATTCATAAACTCAGTATTTCTCAGTATATTTCTCATCAAGGCTTTTACTCAAACCTGCTTTGAAATTTCCCTTTTGTATTAGACTGTTCATCTAAAATGTGAGAAAGCTGGGTTGTTTCAGTTTTGGTTGGTTGGTTGTTTTTTTCTTCCCTAGAGTAAATCAACCTCACATCTACTTCCTAGATAAAAGTGCATGGTGTGCCCCCCACCCCCACCTGCCCCTAATTCTAAGGGAATAAACTTGCCAGGCTAGGATGAAAATAAGAGGCAACTCTTCTTCCTAGTTCAGTAATAGGAAGGTTTCCCCGGGGAATCAGGAGGTCTTGCATTTTCATCCTAGCCCATAAAGGTCATACTTATACTAGTAAACTAAGTGGCCAGGGCATAGAGTTGAGTACATGATGACTGTTTAACCATTAACATACACCTTGAAAGTTTTGGTTCATGACAGCTAACACCTTCCCAGGCTGTGCAGAGTAGTCTGGAGAAGACCAAAGAACAAAGCTTTTGTGGAGAGCTAAGGGTATTCCTGCCAAGCAGTATGGATGAGTTCTCCTGTCTAAGGGATGGATGACAGTTTAGTCATAGCAATGTTAGTCCTAGTCCATTCTGTTTACTAGCATAAACACAACCGAAGTATCTGTGTGCCAAATAAAAGTCAGTGAATGAAATTCTGAGGTAAACCTTGGAAAATAGAGCTTTGAGGTTTTCTCACACTTTTCTGGAAGGTCTTGTCACAAGATTGAAAACTAACAGACTACGTCTTCTGGCTGAGTGGTATTTGTTGCTCTATGTAAAGTGGGAACATTTTCAGTACATATCTGATATGTTCATCCTGGCATCCAGAACAAGGGAGATAGAACAGTCCCGCTGGGACATGACAAGTGAGAGTCATAGACCGTATCTTCTCAAAACAGAGAAGAAGGAATTGAATGCAGTGTACATAGATCCCTCTTTAGCATGCACATTTTTGGGGATCCTACTTTAAGATGCCTAACTTCTCTAATGAATCATATAGGGAGCTTAATGTTATTATTCCATACTTGGGACCAGTGCTTAAAAGTTAGCTATTGGATTGCTTTAGCTCCTAAATTCCCTTTGAATCTAAGCCAATGAGACTTAGTGTTTTTAAATCGCCACTGAATAATAGTGGGATAGGAGAAGGACAAAAACTGAGTTTTAGTCAGTCTGCCTTAGAATAAATCATAACCCTGAAGATATGTTCTTACTATGCCTCTAACGGGAATTCATTGTGACTTTGACGAGGAAGGGAAAAACAGAGAAATAGAATGCATCAAAGTATTTGAGAAACCTCCAAGGAAACAAATAGAATTGGAATTATTCAGTGTGATTATACATATCCCAAAACTGTCTAAACATAGACTGGTCTTAAAGCATACATTATGGCCCAGTGGGATAGCTTGGAAGAAAACCAAGCTTCAAAAATCATACTGCACATATTAAATTTGCATTTAAATAATGTTAATGACTTAAGTGTCAAAGTCATAAAAAGAATTTTAAAAATCCTTCTTGGTCAAAAAAAGTAGGTTATTTTTTTAAAATAATGTTTATAAATGCCTGATGAGGTAAAATGTTGAACTTGCAAATACAGAATTTCTCTAAGAAAAATGTTGAATTCACCTCTTCACTAGACCCTCCCATGCATTTGCAAATTCCAGTTCTGGTGTGAGCTGGATGTTCCAGTTACATCACATTCTTGTTTCAAAGGAACAGGATTTCACAACTGGTGATTTAAACACACAAAATGTTATCCTTAAGCATTTGTCCATGAATTTCCTTGAATAAGTTTGAACTTCTGTGGAAGGGACTCTCTGTTCTGCAGGAAAGAAGACATTTTTAATTCTCAGGATTGTAGCAGTAAAGCACAAAAGCATTTACTCTGATCATCTGTTTTGTGGAACAGCACTCTATAAGCCCTGAGCCAGAACCCCTGTTCATCCCAGGCACACTCATTTTCCCTTTCAGGAATCCTCTTGTTCCTCTTTCCAGAAAGCTTTCTTAGCCAGGGAGGTGTTTGTTAATGAGGACTCTCATTTCTTCCTTCCACCTGTCTCTAGCTCAGGAAGGTGAATAAACAGGCATTCCCTTTATTTTTTAATCTTCTTTGAAAGTCTGTCAACCAGTTAGGATTGGGGGTTTTGTTTGTTTGTTTGGCTATGTGTACTTTGATACGCTGGTATCCTGAAATTCTGTGCTGCTGGGACTCATCTATTCTTATAAGGAAGACCTGGACTCTGTTGTTATTAGAACATGTTTTTTGGTTGTTGGTTCCTAACACATATCCAGGGCAATATTTCAATTATATTTTGTCACTCTCAACAGATCTCCTCTGGTCCATGTTATTGCATTACTGGAGAATTTCAGTTCTAAATACCAGTCCTTGTGGAAAACTTTCTTGTGAGTTACCTGTGTGAAGACTGTAGGATCAACTTTTCTGAAGTGTGTGTTTTAAAGGTGAAAGTAAAATGAAGATGTACTAAAATTAGTGTTATATTTTACTAACATTCTTCTTCTGAGGCACACTGATTCCTTGAAAATGTGTAGTAGCTTCTTCTGTGTTTAGCCCTAATTGTACGGATGATATTAGAGATCAGTGCAAAGAAAATAAAGTAACTCTGACACCATGGGGATTTTATACAAAATTTGTTTCAGAGAAGAAAAGGTAAGTGGTTAGGCATTTCTGTAATGTTCTGATTCAGTGTTTCCTGAATTAAATATGTGATGTTTCCCTTCAAAACAACTTATCACTGTACAATATAAAATATAAAATATGAAAGCTAAAGAAGAAATATTTAAATTGAGGCAATACTTAAAATACTGAAGTGGTGTTTCTCAGTCTTTTTATAGCCCATGGAATACTTAAACCAAAATTCACAAGAATCACCTAGCTGTTTTTTTTTGGGGGGGGGAACCCCAAACAAAAACCACTCCCCATCCCCACCCCCCCGCCAAATCCAGTGCTAGATTTGTGCCATTGTGCACAGTATAGTTTCAATGGTGTTCATTTTCATTTTTCTTAAAAACCTGAGTTTTGTGAGTTCACAGCAGTAAGCTGTTATCACCCTTTTCCATTCCATTTGTTTCCTTCCATGTGACAGGGAACATATGGTCAAATACATGTTTTTAAAAAAATAAATACATTGCAATGGTTTCATATGCTGCTTCCATGCAACACAGGCCGAGAAACATTATCATAGTGCATTTTGAAATACTTTGTTTAATTCTCAATCGGAGAACAAAAACAAATGTTGAAAACCTGTGTGAAATATATGTTTTCTCTTGAGTCTGTCTGTAAGTAATTTCAAAATGTATTCAGAGGAATCTGGCTGAAAAGATAATCTTTACCATACTGATTACGTCAGTTGTCTGAGAAGAAATGTCTAGTATATTAGATCTATGTTACTACCCTTACATATCCATGAGCACACAGTGACATAACTTAAATTTATTTCTACAAATTATGTCCAGAGAACAGCTATTTTATTAATTGCAGCAAGCTGCATTTATTTCTGCAAGGCTGAGCAAATGAACAGCACAGATGCCCTTTGGCAACAAAAATGATAAGTGGCTTTTATGGTCCCTCCAGTACAGATCAAACTGACAAGAAGCAAAAGGTGGAAAACATAATGAATCTAGCCCATGTATGTGTTAGATTTTGACATGCTTGTCTGTACATCAATCAATACAAGAGACTGCACCTCAGAGGAAGAGAAAACTAACAGCTGTCAGGGATGCTACTCTAGGACATGGTAGACATCATGCTGCATTCTTTCCTTATTTCTGCATAATCAACTGCAAGGCAAAAAAGGGAAAGATAAGAGCTAACTGGAAAGAAATTTTAGTTCTATTGAAATTCTTATTTTATATCTGGTATGTGAAAAACATCCATTACAGTTTGTCTATCCATCTATAAGATGTGAGTCTGGGACAACAAATTAATGCTCTAGTGAGGTATAAGTACTTAGGTTGTTAAATACTTTCTTGATACGTAGTTAGCCCAGCTTTGTTTCTGTAGATACAGTCCTTTAGGGGTAAAGACAAGGCAGATTACAGCTTGTCTGTAAAGGCAGAGAATTCCTGTAAAAGTGCAAGATTTGGAGCTGGATATTCAGTATCAGAATCATGCAACTGATTGCTTTCTGTAACTAGTTTCTATGCTTTTATGGCAAGTCAATGATAGTCATGATTAGAGGTCATCATGTTGGAGGTTAAGATTAACACCTAATAAGGCTGTTTTACAAAGCATAGAGGAGAGAAAGACATATTTTAAAACCTTCCATTTTAACACTGATTACTGGTTGGGTAACCATACATCTTTCTCAGCCAAGATGGGTATTGCTGAATTGGCTCACCTGTGCTTAATTAGAAAAAAAAGAAAAAAAAAAAACCCAACACCCAAACCAAAAACCAAAACACACATAAAAAAAAAAAAAAAAAAGTCTTAATCTCCTAATCATTTCAGAGATCCAAGTCATTTTAGTTGGCTTATTAAACAAACTACGGATTTCTGTCCCAGTGCACATACCATAGTGTCTGAAATATTAGCAGTGCTGTGTATTAAATTAAAATTATATGCTGCATCTGAAGCATTAAACTTTGTCAGGACTATACTAGGTAAGTTAACAAGAAAACACTCCACAGAGAAGATACTAAAACAGTCTATTAGCTGTGCAAGTAATTATCTTCATATGCATTTGTGATGTTTTAAAACAGCAGAAAATTTTATTTTACTCATACAGCTCTGAAATATAGCTGATTAAAGGACTGAGCTGCAAGTATGAAATTGTATGCTGTCATTCTAACCCTTTGTACCCAGGCTCTGAGAGAACAAATAACATTCAATACTCCAGTTGAAGGGATTAGTAAAGCCTAGATAAGTTTTGGCATAAAATTGATTAAACTACTCTAATAACATTTATGCTATATAAAAAGCAACACAGCCAAGATGTCTACTGCAGGGGATTTGAAAAAGCTAAGTTCATTAAAAAAAGACAAAATATGATGTTTTGAGTCAGTTTATTGTTGGTTCAAAAAATCTTTGAAAACCTGAACCCATCTGAAGCTTTAACATACTAAATTATTTTACCATTACTTGTCGTGGTTATTCTAACCATGCTGCCTTTTTAGCTACATTGTACTGCTTCCTTTTTTAGTTTCACTCTTCTCTGCCAATAAGAAGACTTCAAAGAAGCTGAAAATAGCTTATTTTGTTAAAATCCTCTCCTGCTGGGCTATCTTTTTGCATGAGGATATGTGGTAGCCACTTCATGGCTGGCTCTGACTCATCTAGAAACTCCTTGTAATGTAATCTTTCTGTGAATGTTAGGAATAATTACCTGTATTTTCTCACAATTATTTTCCCAAACAGATGCTGTGGTGACATTTACAGCAGATGTTCACTGTGTTTTTTTTTTTTTTAATTTTTGCATGAAATTTGATACTAGTATTATCAGTATAGCAGCATCCATTCCATGCCCATCCACATGCATAGTAAACCACACAGGTGCTCTGCTAGGATAGCTTTACTGCTTATAATATGTGAATTAATTCATGTGTCTTTATGTTCTTCCATTTAGACCCTATCTGAAATGCTACATTAATAAATGATCCCTCTGTCTAAGGAGATTCAGCTGTGGAGAGACCCTATGAAGCAAAACATGGGTGATGACTATGGCTTGCTTTCTTCTCTATGGCTTTATTTCTGTTTTTCTGAAAGTACTGTTAGGTCTATTTTAAAAAGTGTTGATAGCTAGAAATGATATTCTGTGTGCATGAGGATTCACGCATACATTTCTATTTCCCTTTTTGCAAGATCCCAAATTTGTTACTAAACCAGAAGAAAGATACCAACAGTCAGCAAATACTGCAAAACTCATATCCTTCAGTCAATGGCAAACTGTTTTTTAGGAAAAAAAGGTATATGCAAAGGATTATGGTAACTTATAATTACCTTCATTAATCAATTTTTAAAAATAGTTGCAATAGCTATTTCTTAGCAATTCACCTATTCATAATTACTCAGACAAGGCAAAAAAAAAAAAAAAAAAAAAGAGAAAATATGCTTTTATCACTGTCTTAAAGGAAATCCTTCCTGAAGGCCAAAAGACTTCCAGTTTTCTTTATATATACACATTTCTTGCTTACTATATCTGCAGAGACCCTCTGCCATATCTTGCAATAAAAATTGTGTTCAGAGCTCATTAAAAGCCTTCCTTGATTGTTTCCATAGGGCCCTCTTGTATGTTCTAATAAATATTTCTTTGCCTTGAGCACAAAAATCACCACAAATAAACCAAAAAAGACCCACATGACATGGTGCATACAGTACTGCTGTTAAACCTTTAAGCTCACCCTTGGAAAAAAATCAATGCTCTTTTCATAGCGCTGTATTTAGCAACTAGGTGTGACATTAAAAAGAGTCCTAGGATTTCTGGTTCTAGAAATCACAGTTTGAGCTACATGGAAGAAATTAATATTAGCTGGGGGATAAATTATCTGCCATTTTTTAATAATGTGTAACCACAATGAACAAGAACTGGTTTTTTTTTTCATGCTCACTATCTTTCACTCCACAGACTAAGTACCATGTCTGCTGCCATTGGAAAGTCAACATTTGCCAGTGGTTACCAACAGTTAGCAACAGTTACAGTAGCTGAAATTATGTCATAATAATAATAACTTTGCTAATAACAAACAACATCATCACCAGTGTTTGTTTTTCTAAGTGCATGACAATTACAAGAAGTAATAAATTGATAGTGAGATGACACATTACAAATAAAACAATGTAGCAGAGATTATGCTGAGATATAGGATATAGAGAGTTAAATACTCTGAAAAGAGATACTGAAGCGATGAGTGAAATGCCAACAAACTCTTGGGTATAGACGGAAGCCCACTCCAAATAGTTGTTTATTGAAACCTGAAATTTTACTAGGCTTTCTACCAAATCAAAAAATTATTTCTGCTGATTCAATAAAGAATCATGACCCCAGCTAAACTGAAAATGGAAATATGAGACAAATTGATATTTTAACCTTAAGGATGCCTTCACAGTTTGAAACACATAGTAATAGGGAGTTATCATATAATCAGGAGTTGAGAGATGACTATAGTAACAGCAGAAGAATTGTCAACAGGGAAAAGTAAAATATCAGATATTAAAGACTGGTCATATTAGTAAGTTTCTTTTTCATTTTCACATTAAAATAACAATACATGTTTGCATACAACTGTGTTAGTTAACATAGCCATATTAGAATTTACAGCAAACCTTTCAGTTGCGGTATCTCCTGCAGTACATGCTCCGTATTTACATCACTAGTGGAACATATTCTACTCTAGCTGAGTAGAATAAAGTAAAACAAATAGCTAGTTATTGCAGAAAGCTGTATTAAAGATGCTACATAATTTCCATATTGTGTATTATTTTCCATCTTGGAGTTTTACTACATAAATTTTACCATAAACTATGTGTTAAATAACAGATCTTCCTTTCTGCATCTTTTTTCTGCTTTGTTATGAATGAAACTTTAAGAAAAAGAAAAAATCTAGCTCAGGGTATGCTGTATTGTACATTTTAAAGTGCTTGCAAGCTCTGACAGCTGGTAGTAACATAAACTATGTTAGGGAGAAAATAAAAAGAAGCAATGAAAATAAAAATACTCACGTTGGTAGAAAAAGGTGTATTTTCTGAACTTAGTAAAACTGCATCATCTGTCCCTGTTGCTTCAGTGGTCTCAGGCGTGGACTACTCCTTACCTAGTTTCTTTCTGAAGTAGTGACTAAGTGTGGAATTTTTCATTATCACAAAATTTGTCCCTATAATGCATTTTAAAAATATTTTTGATATTTAGCTTTTTTTGAATTAATCTCTGCTTCTGCAAAACACTGGGCAGCTGGACCTTCGTTTCAGTTTGCTGGTATGACATGTATATAATCTCTTTTGAATGTAGCAAAACAGACACATTCTACTTAACATGACTGTCTGCCACTCCAAGGATTTGGGAAATTAAATTTTTCTAGATTTTTTGTATTTATAAATTGAGTATTATGCATTTTTAATATTATATTTCTGTTGAACAAAATACAGATAGAGTGAAAAAACCCTGTATTCAACTGTGATTTAGTGAGTAACACAAATATTTAAGTTAATGAATATACATAGAATTTATAATATATGTTTTACTGGATCAGATAGAAGTGTTTTGATTGATGTTTGGCTGTTTTCAAGAACATCAGTTTAGAAAATGAAACACTTTGTGTTACTGATACCACATGCAGCTCAATTCTTACAGATGACTGTATAAATTGTTATATAATTTCATTTTTTTAATTCTCTCCATTAAGTCACTGCATTTTAAATATTCATATAAGTTTATATACATATAGCTAAGTTTGTGTGTATGTATAACTTTTTTTTTCTGACACAGAGATCAGTCTTTTTACAAACGGACACAGCTAACAACAGACTATTAAGGCTATAGATTAAGATGAGAAATTTTGGCAGAATTTTTTTCTGAAGATGACTATTCAATTCAACTTCATTCTTTTTTTTTTTTTTTTTCAATTATGTTTCAAGGCTGTTCTTTGTCCTGACTGACCTGGACACCAATGTAAGAAATGAGAAATGTTAGCTTAGTCTGTGCTAATCACCCAAGCCTTTCGGTTGAGTCATTTAACATACCATTATATTGCTTTTCCTCTTTGAACTTCTAAGGTTTTTTTTGCACATTCCAAAAACTCTTACCAGGAACAGGAAAAAGGTAATACTTTTGCCTTTCTGGTCACCAGTGAAATAATGATATAAAAATTGGATTTCATTTAAACACTTACAATTTTTCAGCCTTTTTAATAAGATAAATATAAACCCAAAAATTATTTGGATTGAATTAGATGTCTTGAAATATGCCATATATTTGAAAATTATTGTACTTATATACAGCATTTTTTAAAAGAAGTAATTTAAAAAAAAAAAAACCTAAAAAAATAATTAGAAGGATTTTTTTTTTTTAATTCCAAAAAAAAGGGATTTTTGGAAATAAATAGTTAAATAAATAAAAAAAAAAAATCCAATGACTTTTTATTACCTGAATTTGACATGAATTAATGAACAATTTTTATCTCTCTGTAATATTTTTTTAATTTCTTTACATTTATTTGGAAACAAACAAACAAAAGATCACATAAGTTTTTTCCTTAGTAAAGTAAATTCAGACTCCCATTTATGATAGCTGTCTTATTCCACATGACAGTTTTATCTTAGCAAATTACAGAACTCTACATATTTTTCTAGGATTTTCTAGAGGGATTAAGATAGGGAATGAGGCCTAGAAGAAGGATAGAGGAGATGAGTACTGGTTTGTGAATGTCAAGTAGTAGCTGCAGAGGTTGCAGAATTTGGGACTGGATGCCCTTCAGCAATGTGGGGAAAGCTTGTTAGGAAAATATGCAAACTGAAGTGTGGCTAGAGGGACTTGGAGTAAAAATCATGAGAGAGTTGGATTAATTTGGGTAGAGGATGGACTTAGATATCGGGACTGGGCCTAAAATATAACACTGTAAAAAGGTATTTTTTACAATATGGCAGAATTGTGCTGGAGAATTGTCGTGGTTTAACCCCAGTTGGCAACTGAGCACCACACAGCCACTTGCTCACTCCCCCTGGGTGGGATGTGGGAGAGAATCAGAAGGGTAAAAGTGAGAAAACTTGTGGGTTGAGATAAAGACAGTTTAATAGATAAAGCAAAAGCTGCACACACAAGCAAAGCAAAACAAGGCATTCATTCACTACTTCCCATTGGCAGGCAGGTAGTCAGCCACCTCCAGGAAAGCAGGGCTCCATCACATGTAATGGTTACTTGGGAAGACAAACGCCATCACTCCAAACATCCCCCCCTCCTTCTTCTTCACCCAGCCTTATATGCTGAGCATGACGTCATATGGTATGGAATAGCCCATTGGCCAGCTGGGCCAGCCGTCCTGGCCACGCTCCCTCCCAGCCCCCCGCGCACCTGGCAGGGCACAGGAAGATGAAAAGTCCTTGACTAGCGTAAACATTACTTAGCAACAACTAAAACATCAGTGTGTTATCAACACTATTCTCATACTACATCCAAAACACAGCACTATACCAGTTAATAGGAAGAAAATCAACTCCATCCCAGCCGAAACCAGGACAAGAATAATGACTAACTAGAAGATAACACAGAACCAGACAAAATGGAAGAAAAACAACAAATCAACACAGAGGTAAGGCAGTCTAGAAAAGGATCCAAAAGGGGTAAATGTACTTAATTATATACTTCTTGGGGAAAAGTTTAAAATATTTGGTAGGAATAATGGTCTTGGGCTTAGAGGGTGAGGCAAGGGGGTAAGGAGAAAGATTTTGAATTTGAAGATAGAAACAAAAGGTGAATATTTATACTCACTGCTCAAGGAAATTGGGAATAGGATTTGAAAGTGAGGGAATAGCAAAATAAAACAAGACTTGGAATTGGATTAAGGAGATTTGAGAACTGATCCTGATTTATAGTAGGGGAATACGCAGAAGATTCTATTCATCTCTCACCCACTAGAAGATTTTTGACTTCTATCAGCAATAGGTGAGAAACAGAATGGCAAAATGCCTAAATGCTATTCATGTAGTAGATAACAATATATTACTGTTGTTAACCTGTTCACTTGGCAACAGTCATTGTAACAGACAGTTGTCGTTATAAAACACTTTTGATTAAAAAAAAAAAAATCTATAGTTAGAAAGCACATTAAAAGAACATAATAACATACTGCAAATCCAAACTTTGAGAAATGTCAGATTATATGCTACCTTGAATGTTAATACAATGATGAAATTGTTATTTGTAAATGGAATAATATTTTTGCATTTACTTCATTGCATAAGAGCAGATACAGCAAGAAGATGTGTAGTGATGAAGGTTGTCATTGCTACATTGTTTGCTTCAGAATCTGGGAACTATGCAATGACTAAAGTAGAATCCTCCTCAGATAGAAGGATGCTCTAGTGATTTAGTATTCTAAAAGCTAATTGGGATAAATTCTGATTTGATTTGCTTGAGACTTCATGAGATATGAAGCAAGTAACCTAACAAAACTCTTTGAAATTGTTCACTCATTTTTAACAATTGTCAAACTTGAGATCTTTCAAAACAATTTACTGAAGATGCTGTATATTCACAATAACAATTAAAACCAAAGAGACATGTCCCTTGAACATATCAAGTGCTACATAATGAAAATTACTTAGGCATAAGAGGTTCCAGATGCCTCCTGCCCAAAACGTAGCAGTCCTTCAATCTCAATCTTCCTCTATTTTGGCTCTGCAGCTATGAAATGAAATTATACTACTCCCTCACCTCCCAAATGTATTCAAAAAAATTCAGATGCTGTACTGCTTAGAGTAGTCCAGAACAGCCTGGGAGATAATTGATAATCTGTAATCAGAACAGTATTTAAATAATGTCCAGTAAATAGACCCTAAGTCTCTACTTTGAACAATAAGGTTAAACCAAAAACAAAATATAAAATATTAACTATCTGGTGGAAGTAAACAATGTTTATTTTTCTACTAAATGAAGCAAGAGAGTAGAGAAAAATATGGCAACATCAGAAAACATATATAGAAGGGCTTTGAAATAAAGTTATAAAGGCAATTTTAATTTTCAGATTAATTTTTCTTTACTTGACTTTTCAAATTTTAGAATTTTAGAATGTTCTTTTACATAGTTGAATGGAATATATGAACCATTTAGAGCAGCTGCTTCACCACATTAACTCTGTGATTGCTATCACTTGCAACTGTGAGAAATGTAATGATACTAAATAAGTAAGATAATTTGCCAGGAAAATATGATACAGTATTTTAAAATGCACACTACGTTTCTGCTTAGCAACAACTAAAACATCAGTGTGTTATCAACACTATTCTCATACTACATCCAAAACACAGCACTATACCAGTTAAGGAAGAAAATCAACTCCATCCCAGCCGAAACCAGGACTTTGACCTAATAATCTCATTGCTTCTCAGACTTTTTTTTTTGACTCTTAAAAAAGGATTCTGTTCTGATTCCTAGCGCTAGTACTCCCAGATTGACTGTTTGTGAAAACACAGAGACAGAACAGCTCACTCAGGCAATTTCCATAATGATATTTTCCTTTTCCCAAGGGAATGTTAACTTTAAACAGGGGCAGACTGACGAGCATGCCAAGATATGTAGTGCAGTAGAATTACACATCGAAAAAATCACACAGATGGAAATTGTTCAGGGTATTTCAACTACACATCTGGCTTTGGCTCCAGTCTTTCCACACCTTTTTCATAGCTAAAGAATGAACAGTCACCATAAATAAATTTGATGAAAATAAAATCAAGAACAAAGTAAACTCAAAGACTTGTAATTTGTGTGAAAAGCAAGTTATACTTAACATAGAATTTCTGGTTATGTTTCCAAAATGAGTCGGCTTTACATCTTATCCTGGAGCATTGGGCTAAGGAAGGTAATCTGCTGAGACAGAAAAGGGGGAAAAGTCTTTGCCTTGAAAAGGAACATCCAATCTTTAGGACAAAATTGCATCTAAATGTCTGAGGACTGTTATTTGATGTAGTTAATTCATATTCTCCTTATAACTGTGTTATTTTAGAGGTAAATTTTCTATTGATTTACCTGAGGCTGAACTCAGTGATTTATGTTGCTAGCTTTCCTGACTGAGGTAAGTGCTAAACTGGCCGTCAGTCTGGATTAGATTGTGGCTTGGGACTGACTTTACTTGATCATTCAGGTGTATACTGTCAGGCTAGTTAAACAGGATCTTCTCTGTTCCTGTGATAGAGAAGCCATTTTAATCTCGTAGCATAAAAAATCTTACAGAAAGGCGTAATGTCTGGAGCAGGAAACTGCAACTGTGAACCATGAATATGTTTGTTTACATAAATATGTTCAAGGTATCAGGCTAATAATACACAAACACTCTAGGTTTCCAAAGTCACACTAGACAAATAGCAGGACAATTCACATTAGGCAAAAGCATGGGCAAGACAAGAGGGACCAAAGTGGGGGAAACAAGCAAAAGAGATTTTATGACCTTGCTAGTTTTGACCTTTTTACTATGTGTATGTACGGTGCATAGAATAATGGGACCTTGGTTCATGATTCATACCTTTGGCTTGATAGACATAGTAAATAAGCCACACATACAGAAGATACAAATTTTCAGCAGAGAAAATCAATTGGAACCAATAGCACAAAGTTAGTTACTCATTTCCTGTGTAAAAAAAAAAATACAGTCACTACATATATAGAGATTTTAGTTAAAGAAATCGGGTCAACATCAGAGTGTGACAAAGTCATTTTATTGCACTGAAGGGTTCAGTTTCCCTGGTTTTAGTTGTATGTGATTTCCATCATTTCTTTCTTCTATAAATCTTTTTGTTCCATCTTTTAGTTCATCATGCCTATGTAGCACTTATCTTACTCTGAGCACTTGGATACCTATCATCAGGTATCTCTTCTAGCATTATACTTGATACACATCCAAACGATGACAGCTATATTCTTAAAACCTTCTGATAAGGCCTTATTTTTCGTCTCTTGTTTACTTTATTTCTGTTTTGTATGTTCCTTGTCCCTTCAGTGAATTCACTTCCACGTATCCCTCCGATAAGTAATTCATCATGTTCATCATGACTGTTATCTTTGCTATGTTGGCTTTAATTTTTAGCAAATAACTTTTGGTATTGCTAGTTATCAAATATCCACATATTGAGCAGAAGAAACAGTAGTGGGTGAATCTTTTTCTGTCAGCTTCATAATCTTTTTTTTTTTTTTTTTTTTTAAATAAATCCTCCAAAATATTCCTCTTACTTCTCGTTCTTTTTTTTTTTTTTTGCTACCAATATTTACTTCCTTCCTTGACTCCCCCCTCCCACCCGCATTTGTCTTCTTCAAACTGATTTTCATTCAAATCTGTTGCTTTCCTGGTTTAGCACTGCAGATACATATCTGGCCTATTGCTCTGAAAGCTCCACTTTTTTTCTTCTAGTCTGTGAAAAACCCCATGAAGAACTTCCTTGGAACATGAAACAGACAAATTCCTGTAGGTCTTGTGCTTATTCTTGTCTTCTCTGTTACAGGTTGATACCACTGCTGCTTTCACACATTTACTGAATACCTGTTCCTTGTAAATACCATTCAATAGTTTCACCTTGTCTTTGTTGTGGGTTTCTCATATACATTACCATTTATAGGCAATGTTTCTTTCCTAAAAGGAAAAAAATTCAGAATTGTTCTCTGTCATTTGCTTTCTTTCATTTTGCTCTGTAATACTACTCCAGGACCCATTTAATTACTATTTTCTGAATGTTGTGTAACTTTGAGATATTTCTCCATCATTCTCCATCATTCTTACTTGTTGTCTGTTATTTGCATACATTTGTCTTTCAAGTCAAACATCCTATTTGGTTCCTCTTATCTTACATAACATTTCTCTTTATATATTCTTCTGCTTCTTTACTTACTTTATTTGGTCACTGATTAGTTTCATACTCCCTAAGTCCTCTGTATTACCTTGGCTCAACCTATTGCGTTCATACCTTCATACTGTTACCACTCAATTGCTTTGCACCCAGAATATTCCATAAAAACAAAACTAATGTAAAGCTAAAACAGATAAACAATGCTATGTGTCTCCATGATGACATGAGGGATATAATGATTTTACAAAAGTAATCTTTGCATTATCTTTAAGAATCTGACCTTTTCTATCTGTGTTTATCCCAGATCTTAATTTCTACTCCTTTTCTTGTTGGCTGTCAGCATGATCTTTGTGATGACAGTGCAAAATTAAAATCTAATCTGATATCAGTTGAATTATCTTGACATTATACTTTTTAATATAGAAAATCTACCATGCATAGAAAATCTAAGATGCCCCTCCTTTGTAAATCAAATTCTATCTAGACCAATTCCTTGGAGACATTCTTAGCTGAAATAATTTATTTGGTTGGTTTTCCTCCCCCTAGTAAAATGAAACACAGCATCATTTTTTTCCCTTTCTTTTGGTCCAGGTCAGGTATATCTGGTCCAGGCCAGATATTCCAGTTTCTTTTTTTATTATTATTTTTTAATTTTCATTGCAAAATTTTCCATTTTACATGCAGGATTTTTTTAATTATGTATTTTTCATTTCACCCTACTTTCTGAGAGGTGAATATGACTTCTCTCTAATATAATGGTAACTAAAATGACATATTTCTCATAGAAAAACAATGAAATGGATTTAGGACAAACAAATTTAATCTTAAATGGACTCCATTTGGAATTTATGGAATTTCATGGAGAATACTAAAAAGAACAGTTACACAAATGTATTGGAACAAATAATGGGTAAAGCATATTCTATAGAATCTAAAAAGAAATTGACTGTGAAGTGTCTTTGGATAAAATCAAGGTAAAATAATTCAAATAATTCAATAACCCCCCTGTAGAGATAACTACGGATTAAGTGATAATTACCCTCTCTATTCTCACTATTTTTAGATAAAGCTGCTTTCCTGAATCACTACTTTAAAGTCCAACTTTCACACCTCTGTGAGGTTGTCATTCACAACTATCTTCAAAAGTCCGATTACTATTTTCAAGCTCATAATTTCTCCTGTCAGGGAATGATATCTGTGTGTGCATATATATATATCTGTGTATATAAAAAGAAAGATAGTGGTGATTAATTGAATGTTAGACCTAAGCACGACGTAAATGGTATAGAATAAGGGGTGGATACTGTCCTGGTTTCGGCTGGGATAGGGTTAAATTTCTTCCTAGTGCTGTGTTTTGGATTTAGTATGAGGAGAATGTTGATAACACACTGATGTTTTCAGTTGTTGC
>NW_009214157.1:39481-42984 GCF_000690835.1 Fulmarus glacialis
CTCAACCCATGAGTTTTTCTCCCTCTTCCCCTTCCGATTCTCTCCTCGCCCCGCCTGTGGGGGGAGTGAGTGAGCGGCTGCGTGGTATTTGGCTGCCTGCGAGGTTAAACCACGACACAGTGTATTGGGTTTTCATGGCAAGGTTTTAGTAGTGTGGGGGCTGAAGGGGTGGATGCTGGGAGAAGATACCAGGAACTGCCCACGTGTCAGACAGAGCCAGTTTCGTCCAGCTCCAAAATGGACCCACTGCTGGCCAAAGCTGAGCCCATCAGCAATGCTAGTGGCACCTCTGTATTAACATATTTAAGAAAGGGTAAAAAATGCTGCACAACAGCAGCTGAGAGGAGTGAGAAAACATGAGAGAAACAACCCTGCACACCCCTATGCCAGTGAGGAAGGAAGGGGAGCAGGTGCTCCAGATGCCAGAGCAAACATTCCCTTGCAGCCTATGGAGAAGACCATAGTAAAGCAGGTTGTCCCCCTGCAGCCCATGGAGAACCAGGTAGAGCACATATCCACACTGCAGCCTGTGGAGGACCCCATGCCAGAGCAGGTGGTTATGCCCTGAAGGAAGCTGCAGCCTGTGGAAAGCCTGCACCAGAGCAGGCTCCTGGCAGGACCTGTGACTCCATGGAGAGGAGCCTATACCAGAACAGGTATTCTGGCAGGACCAGTTGCCTGTGGGGGACCCACACTGGAGCAGACCATTCCTAAAGGACGGTACCCTGGGGAAAGGACCCATGCTGGAGCAGTTCTTGGAGAACTGCAGCCCATGGGAAGGACCCACACTGGAAAATTTTGTGAAACACTGTCTCCCATGGGAGGGACCCCACGCTAGAGCAGGGAAACAGTGTGAGGAGGTAGGAGTGGCAGAGACAAAATGTTATGAACTGACTGCAACCCCCATTCTCCATCTCCACCGCTGCTCAGGCAGGGGGGAGGAGATAGAAAAGTCGTGAGTGAAATTGACCCTGGGATGAGGAGAGGGATGGTTTTAGTTTTGTTTTTATTTCTCGCTATCCTACTTTATTATTAATTGGCAACAAATTGAACTAATTTTGCCTAGTCAAGTCTGTTTTGCCCATGATGGTAACTGGTGAGTGATCCTCCTGTTCTTATCTCAACCCATGAGCTTTTCCATTGTATTTTCTCCCCCCCTTTGAGGAGGGGGAGTGAGAGACCGGCTAGGTAGGCACCCAGTAGCTAGCCAAGGTCAACCCACCATAGGCAGATCCTTCATATTGCTTAAGTCCTTTCTTTTGCACTGGATTCCGCAGGTCGTCTGCTGTTCTTCTTTGAATTCCTTAATAATAGAACTAAGAATCACTTACTGGGAATAGTAGGAGACTGCTTTTTAAAGTATTTTTTTACATAGCAGACTGAACTTTTAGAGTTTGTTGCCACAGAGGGTTTTGAAGACAGATGATATCATAAGGTTGTAAGAGAGATTACACAGATTCATGGACACTAGGTCCATAACCAAATAGTTCAGGAAGCAGGCAAGGATATATCTTCTAAAAACCTTTATCCAGTTACTGTAGGTGCTTAGAGACTACAAGGGACAATAGACCACAGATAGTGGCCAGACTCATGGACTGTCTCTAAACTTTTGATGCCATTATCAAAGATAGAAAAGTGAGTTAGGTAGACCATTATCTACCCCACTGCATTTCTTTTGTTTTTTTATCATTATGTTTTCTTACTGAATACAAAACTGAGATCCTTACTCACTCAAGCCATGGGGCATTTTCAAAGCTTTTGTTACTTACACATTTTTATTATGTGCAACAAATGATGGAAGAGAATTTACTATTAGTATAGTGAGTATTCTAGTAGATTAACCAAAATAGAGAGCTATTTTTTAAATCCAGTTTAAATTGGTAATTTAACACTTATAGTCCTGTTCACCTAATTATTGCTAGTTCCTCTTAACAATACAATTAAAATTGTTATACACTGACTTTCTAGCCTATATTCCTTTATCTGGTGTAATGCCCATCCTATTTATATGTTGTTATGGCAAGTTGTCAGCATCCCTAGTTCTTTGCTGGGACAAGCACTATGTTGACAGTGAGAGTTTCTTCCTCCTTGGTCTTGAGGGTTATTGCTCAGGGTTATTGTTATACTTCTCAACCCTGTATTCGCTAATGAGTTACACACATTATTCACCTTTGGTCCATGTGGTTTACTTACACTAAGATTACGTAGGCTTGTTGCTTGTTAGTCCTTTTTCTTTTTTTTTTCTTTTTTTTTAATATAGTACGCTTTATTTTAGGATAAGAACCATGCAATTGCAAAAGAAATAAGTAAAACTTAAGGTAGTGGCAAGTTACATAATAGCATGCCTTTAGAAAGCTCAAAATCACAGCACAAACAATAGGCCTGACCATTATGCCATAACAGCTAGCACAACTTAGGCAATAGTCATCTCATCATAAAGCAAGTTGACACCACATCAAAATTTTCTTAAATAATTTGGGAATGCATGTAAAATCAAGCTACAATATGTTTGAGATCAAACAAGTCCAGACAAAGCTTGGCAAATCCTGAGACACAGTATGGTTAATTATTGTTTTTAAAGCCTGAGGCTTGTTACTAACACTTGGTAACATTAAATTGCCCTGGCCACAGGATTTACTAACTTCAAATTACTCATCCAGCTATTTCCTGTCTTAGGGATCTCTCTAATACCTTGCCATACTCTTTTTCCCACTACTAGATTTCTGAACAGAGAAAATTACTATACTTCCCATTGCCTTTCACTTTGGTTCATTGCAGACCATTCCATCGTTATTTATACCACTTTTACAACCTAAATCTTGTAACAGTAGGGGCTTATTGTCACTAATTGAATCAAACATAATGTTAACACTTCTCAGACAAATGCAATAAAAATCTTTTCTCAAGCATTAGAAGGTACATCTATTCTTTCACATAAATAAATTGTGTTAGTTAAATTAAAAAAAAAAGGTACTGCTGCTTATATAAATTCTCTCTTTTTTTTTTTTTTTTTTTTTTTATAAGTCTGATGGTTATAAATTGCACTCTTGTGATGATTCCATCTTGCTTAACTGAAAGCTTGCCCGATCGGTTGGTATTTGTAATGTTCTTTTTCTTTAAATACTTTCCAGAATGGCTACAACAGAAGTATGTTCACATGAATTAACTAGAAGTGACTTGTAAGCCATAATGCTTACTTAATTTACATACATTATCTTATTGATTAATCATACATGCAGTTGAATAATTCCCTAAGAGAGACCTTTGTTTCTTAACTAGTGTAGAAAGAACCACCAGGAGTTTCTTACTTATTTCCCTCCCCTTCTCCTCCCACCCTAAAAAATCTCCATAGAGACGGAGTAGAAGTCCCCGCAAAATGTTCCTTATTTTTACATTTCTTACTGTTAATGTATTACAATGTATAATTCATTGTGAACTCTTGTCATTTAAATTGCATGTACAATAGCAATGATAATAATACCTGGCTTTCCCATAGTGTTTTT
>NW_009214157.1:43056-43290 GCF_000690835.1 Fulmarus glacialis
TTCATTAACAGGTTTCAAAGTGTTTTCCAAAGAAGGTCAAAAGCTTTATTACTATTAAAATAAACTACTTGCAAATGGTGTTTTAAACAAATACATAGATCTGTTAAAAAATAATCCTACACCAAAGCACTTCCAATTTAAGACAATATTCAACATGGAGAGAAGGGCTTTCCCCAAAGTATTTACTTGCTTTCTTGGCAATATATATATTCATTAGTTCCTCTCCCCTCCCCT
>NW_009214158.1:0-531 GCF_000690835.1 Fulmarus glacialis
GGGGACGTCGTCCTGCGCTTCCCCAAGATCGTGCACCACTACTTCGACCGCAACTCCAACTGGAACAGCCTCATCCGCTGGGGCATCGGCTTCTGCAACCTGACGGGCGTGTTCGAGCAGGGACCCCACTCCCAGGTCCTGGGACTGGTACGGCTCCTGGTCCACCCCCTGCTATGTTCCCTCTCCGCTGCTGGGGCTGGGGGGTGAGGTTTTTGGGGTAAAAGGAGGGTGGGCAGAGGGCAGGGAGAGTGTCCCCCACATCTGAGGGATGTCCTTGGGCTGAGGGATGGGGGAAGAGCACAGAGGGGGCTGATGGGGAGGAGGGGACCCTGGTCACGGGGGGTGTGGTGTGGGAGGCACTGCTCCCCGACGCGGTCTCCGCTTTGCTCCGCAGATGGCTCAGGAGCTGGGAATCAGCGAGAAATCACCCGATTACCGCAATCCCTTTAAAACGGACCACTCCGAGGTAAGATGGCAACGCCGCCAGCTTGCCCCATGGGCTTCCCCATCCCTGTTGCTGCTCCAGGCAGC
>NW_009214158.1:590-941 GCF_000690835.1 Fulmarus glacialis
GAAAACGTGTCAAGCCATTCCCCCGGCTGGGCTGCCGTTGGTTTTGGGTGACCAGCACCATCTCCCCTGTCCTGTGGCCACCTGCCCCATGGGAGCAGCGGGACCCCATTCGCCTCGTGCCACATCCAACCCCAAGCCCCCTGGCATCGCGGGGCTTGTGCGATGGCTTCAGTGGGGTTGGGAGGGGGGGAGATTGCCTCTGGGAGGCTGCGGGGGCTCCCCCAGGCTGACCCCCTGCTGTCACCCCGCAGTTTTTCCCCAGTGCTGACACCTTCCAGAAGGCGCTGCGGGAGGAGGAGAAGCGGAGGAAGAAGGAGGAGAAGCGGAAGGAGATACGCAAGGGCCCGCGCA
>NW_009214158.1:1737-2405 GCF_000690835.1 Fulmarus glacialis
CCCTCCGCAGCACAGGGTGCCCTGCGCTGAACGTGCCTCCTCTGTCGTGGGTGGGCTGCGGAGCGCGTCACGCCAAACAGCCTCATGAGCAATGCTGCTTCTCTCAGTTTTGGGGTTTTTTTGGTGTTTGGTTTTGGTTTTTTTGTTTGTTTTTTTGTTTTTTGTTTTTTTTTTTTAAGCCGGTGATCTCATTGGCACCCCCACGCCCGGTTATACCTGGTCTCTGCCCAGCCACTACCTCTGCCGGATCAGCTCTCCCCTCTTCCTGGTGGCTGTTTTACCAAGCAACATGCATTTCATCGGCCAGCCGTAGTTGAAAAGGCGCCAGTTCCTGGCCCGATGGCATCCCACTGTCCTGGGCGGCTACTGCAGAACATCCCTGCAGGGAGGCAAACATAAAATGACTTTTTGGGAAGGAGGGATTTCAGCTTTTGGCCCTCTTTGCAGCTGATGTGTGTCTGTAGAGCAAGCACCGCTGATGCTGCAGGTGCTGGGGAACCAGCCCTGAACCCCTGCGAGCCTGTTCTGCCCCCGTGCCCCGTGCCCTGCCCACGCCGTCCTGCCCCCATCCCTCCACTGTGGGGCTGATCCTCTCTAATTTAGTCCCCTGAACTCGCCTCTCAGGGGAACAGCCAGCTACAGGCACATGGGGACAGCAGGGCTGAAGC
>NW_009214159.1:0-1221 GCF_000690835.1 Fulmarus glacialis
GATTCGGAGCCAGGGTGGTCTGTGGGGAGGGGGAAGCCAGGGTCCCCCGTCAGATCCTGCAGTAGAGACAAGCCCCGGACCGCCGCATCCCCCAGGAGCCTGCCCGTGTCGGAGCCCCACGGGGAGCATCTCCCCCCAGCCTGGAGCAGGTGGGGCCGGGCTGATCCCCGCAGACCCCCCGTGCCCCGTGCAGACCGTGAGAGGCGAAGGACGCTGCTGCAACCACCATGAGTTTTGCCCCTGGGGCTTTACATTAAAGCCAGAACTTGAACCCCAGCTGGCAAGGTGCCGGCGGCAGGGAACAAACCCAAACGCTTCCCGCCTCCATCGTCATCCCTGGGGGGCGGAGGGGCTCCCGCCTGTCCCCAGGCTCTGTCCCACACCGCGGGGGGGTCTGCGGCCGGGGGCTGCTCTCCTGCCTCCGAGGCCATCCTGAACATGCTCCCATCTCCATCAGCTGCAGAGATCTCGGTGAGCCCCGCGGCCAAGGTGCAGGAGGGGACGGCCACCACCTTGTCCTGTGATGTCCCTGGCAGGGAGGACCAGGACCTCAACTACACCTGGTACAAGAACAGCGCCTGGCTCAAGGAGGGCACGGCGCACACCCTGCTCTTCCACCACGTAGCCGCCAGCGACGCCGGCTATTACTCCTGCAAGGTGACAAATGACCGGGGCAGTGACACATCCCAGGCCATCAGCCTGAGCGTGACATGTGAGTGCCCACGGCTCCTGCCAGGGGACGGGGGGTCCCTGCCAGACGAGGGTCCCTTTGTGCCAGGGGCTGCACAAACCCCACGAGTCAGAACAAAGTCTCTGCCCCAAACGTCTTGGGTCCAATTGAAAGGGGGGTTTCAGCCCTGCTGGGTAGAAGTTGCTATAAATGCAGCAATTTCTGGTCATAAGCCGCATTTGAAGGTCCCGTTCAGTGGTATTTGCCGCAGCAGGGACCTGTCCGTTCATTGCAGCATCTCCCATTCCTCCACTAATCTGTTACACACCATAAACTGCTGGGAGGTTACTAACCGAGGAGCCAGCTATGATAATAACAGCTCAGGAGCTTTTGCAAGTCAGGGGAAAAATAAAATAGCCCTGGGTTTGGCTTTGACATTTCTGTGAGTAAATATAACCTGCTTACGCAAGGGGAAAGCAGCTCGGAGGAGCAGCTGTGCGGGTCGGGGTGGACGTGCCCCACGTGCAGGTAGTGGCCGCTCTGCTGGGACC
>NW_009214160.1:0-206 GCF_000690835.1 Fulmarus glacialis
GGCCAATCAGAGCGGAAGGGGCACGGGGAGGCGGCCAACCGCAGAGGGCGGAGGAGGAGGGGGCGTAGCCGAGAAAAAGCGGAAGTGAGGTTTATTCTTTGATGGGTAGGCATAAGAACCAATCGCCTTCGAGCAGGGGCGGGTTTACTGCCCAGCCACAGCCAATCCCCGCGTAGATAATGGAACTAAGACGGTTAACGATCTTC
>NW_009214160.1:288-597 GCF_000690835.1 Fulmarus glacialis
TCTAATCCCGAGCAAGAAGGCGGAGCTAGTTGCCTGGCAACGTTCACCCAGAAGTCTGTGGGGAATCAGTGGACCCCAGACAGCCAATCGCATTTGAGGAGGCAGGGGCAAGGCACGTGATTGATATGTAACCAACCAATCAAGCTTCGAGGCCTGCAGTAAAGGTGGGAAGAGTCATAAAAGCTGGGCAACGTGCAGGGGCGGAGCATGCCAGCTCCACCAATCACACCTGGCGGGAAGGCAGCAACATCGATGATTTACAAGCTGACTGCCCCATGGAAGGAGCAAGGGGGAAATCCCAGGCAGCCA
>NW_009214161.1:0-295 GCF_000690835.1 Fulmarus glacialis
ACTTGTTGACGGTTGCCTTGTTGCAGGATTTAATGGTAGAATAATATTTACACAGTAAACTCCTCCGGAGGTGTTATAAACACCATAAAAAGGATTTTAGAAGCTTAATGAGCGTTAGTGAAGTCGAGACAGGATAATGTGGCAACTGTGCGCTGTAATCTGATTTGGCACCTTCTGCACAGCAGGAGTTAGTGGGTGGAAGGGCTTTTTAGGTTTTTTTTTGTTTTAGTGTGTAATATTGTTTGTTTAGCATGGTGCTAAATGGGGGATGCAGAGCTGGGCCCCCGTGGGACCG
>NW_009214161.1:418-709 GCF_000690835.1 Fulmarus glacialis
GGTGGCACAGCCTTGAACTCGGTCATAACGGTAACACCAACAATTTTGGGGCATTTTGGGCGCGCGGAGCCGGGCAGGCAGCAGCCAGCGGGAGCAGCGGCTCTCCCAAGGGACGAACGCGAGGCAGGGGACGGGCGAGGTTTCGGGGCTGGGATCTCCTCTGAGCATCACTGCAAACAGCCCACCGAGGGGACAAGCTCTGCGCTTTCAGGTGGGACCCTCCTCCGCTTGCGCCCATTTGCTCTGAACGTCACCAGACACCCTGGCACAGCAAAGTCCCTTTCGAAATAT
>NW_009214161.1:728-2895 GCF_000690835.1 Fulmarus glacialis
AAAAGGAAAATCCAGAAAACAAAATAACAACTTGCTCTTGCTGAAGCACCAACAAATGGTCAAGAGCTGACGAGGGACACCCCAGGTCTGTTGCTGGAGGAGCACAGCAGCAATCCCAGGCCTGTGCTGCGGTGCCATCGCTGCCGTCCCCGGGCTGGCCCGGACCCCCCGGAGCGCGGGGTGCAGCAGGGGCAGGGGCAGCCCCGGGAACAGCGGCACAGGCTCCGCTGGCATCCCTGGCACTCGCAGGTAGTGCTGCAGCCAGGCATTTTCCTGTATCTTTTTAATGTTATAATTCGTGTTTCCTCCTTTATCTGAGCTGAAAACGCCCTCTTCTCTATTTACATGCATACATATATATGCATATGTACAGATGCACACGTGTCAGGACTATTCTGGGATGATTTTGCGAATCAGCCCAGTGTTGGGTTATTCATGTGCAGGTATTTTAAGGTTCTGTTTTGGGGAGGCAGAGAGGGTGCAGCTTCTTTGCGGGCCCCTCCTGCGCTTCTGGGTGGGCGGTGGGCATCTCTTCCAGGGCAGAAAGGGGACCGGCTCCTGCGCTCGGGAACTCTGAGCTGCCCGTCTGTGACCAGCGCTGGCTTCTGCCGGTGAGAAGGCCATTTTCTGAAAGGAAAACTGTTGGTGGGAACCTTCCCGTTTCACAAAGTGCTGGTTACCAAAGGGTATCTTCCTGGGTTTTGCTAAAATGATTTTTCAGAATTTAGACTCTTTTTAATTTTGGATTTTGAACCTTTTTATATTTTTCATTTTGCTGTTATATCAACATTTAAAACATTTTTTTTTTAAATCTGTTTACTGCGTACTGCTGAAAATCGTTATTTTCTTCTGCTTTAGAACACCAAAGGCGAAGAGCAGCATCTCAGCCGTGAGGCGAGTGGCGGCTCCCTACAAGCGCCTCTCCCTGCGCCCGGCCCTGGTCCAGCCCCGCTTGCTGGGGTCTGTTCTGCAGCACAACCCATCCCCTTCCACCACGTACGCCCTGCGAGGGTTTGTGAACTTCGAGGACTTTGATGTTGACACTCGAGGAACTACCCTCGGCCTTTCCAATTTCTGAGGGACGCAAGGAGCTGTGAATCTTGAGGCTGACTTGCCAGGAGCAAAAAGCTACCTTTTGTAAATAAGCCAATATTTTCTTTCTTTCAAGGGGAAGCTGACAAAGATCAATACCAGCCTGCAAAAGACATTGCCCTCTTAAGAATTAGCCCTTTGCAGAATCATTAATCCAGGAAGCTGTTACGGGGTGACAAGAGCATAGAGGCTCTGCCAGCTCTTGGAGGGATCGCAGCAACATCCCCTTATGCACAGAAAAACAAACCAAATGAAATTGCTGAGAAAATAGCTGCCATGCTACGGGCTCGTTCTGCCCGAGGAGCCAATCTGACTTTAATTAAGAAAGGCTGGTTGCACTCTTGATAAGCGTCACTGAAGTTACCTGGTATTTTGCTTCCATTTGACGCCAGCTGGGTCTGTGCAGGGCTGGATTGGCTGCGTGTCCCCTTGTACCTCACGGCACGGGACGCGCTGGAGCGTGCCCCAGAGCACACTGGGGACAGCCATGCTTGCCCATCTTACCGATAAGGATGGAGCGCTAAGAAAACCAGTAAAATTACACTGGTGGATAAAAAAAAGGTGTTATTTTCATGTTTGGCTGCTCTTAGGCATTGCCACAGCTTTCCCAAATGCTCCAGTACTCCTTTCTCTTCTGGCCACCCTGGCACGGGATGAGTGACAAGGGATGCGCTTGAACCCACTGGCGAGTCCCCAGTGCTGGGTTAGAGTAAAAGGGACCCCGACAGTGGGATTTATTAGACTCACTAGTCTCCTGGAGGAAAAGATAGATGCCCTATCCCTTGAAATATTTAATGGCTTAATTCTGCACAAAGCACTTAGGTATATGCTGTGGCGATCGGGCGCTCAGAAACAAGTGGTGAGCGCAGTACAAGACCCTATAGAAAAAAGAAAAGATTAAAAGGAAATGGCTGAAGAAGGTAAAACATTAACAAGTGGGCACTTTGCCTGTCCCAGCCCTGCTAGCTTATCTTCTGGCAGCAGCCAGGCTGCAGATGCCCCGGGTTTGGATGTGCCGGGGCAGCTCTGGAGGGCAGGGAGAGCCTCCTGCAAGCGGGGGGAGACGCCGGGAGCT
>NW_009214162.1:0-240 GCF_000690835.1 Fulmarus glacialis
CCACCACCGCGTCCGTCTGTCCATCCACCACCACGGCCATCCAGCCATCCACCCACCGCGTCCGTCTGTCCATCCAGCCATCCACCACCACGGCCATCCACCGTGTCCGTCACCCGTCCCTCCGTCCATCCACCACCACGTCCCTCCGTCCATCCACCGCCATGTCCATCCATCCATCCATCCACCACGCCCGTCCGTCCATCCACCGCCATGCCCATCCATCCGTCCATCCCCCCCGTC
>NW_009214162.1:686-899 GCF_000690835.1 Fulmarus glacialis
CACCCATCCGTCCCCATGTCCATCCGTCCCCACGTCCGTCTGTCCGTCCCCACATCCTTCCCCCCACGTCCGTCTGTCCCCACGTCCTTCCATCTCCACCTCCGGCCGTCCCCACATCTGTCCGTCTGTCCCCTCGTCCCTCTATCCCCGTGTCTGTCCGTCCCCACGTCCGTCTGTCCCTCCGTCCCTCTGTCCATCCGTCCCCCGTCCCTC
>NW_009214163.1:0-3439 GCF_000690835.1 Fulmarus glacialis
AGCCGGGCTCCGCTCCCCCCCCTGCATGCCCCCCACCCAGGAGCAGCATGGGCAGCGTCAGTAGCCTCATCTCCGGCCACAGCTTCCACAGCAAGCACTGCCGAGCCTCCCAGTACAAGCTCCGCAAGTCGTCCCACCTGAAAAAGCTCAACAGGTACTCGGACGGGCTGCTCCGATTCGGCTTCTCCCAGGACTCCAGCCACAAGTCCAGCTCCAAAAGCAGCAAGAATGAGGACTTCTTTTACATCAAGGTCAGCCAGAAATCGCACGGCTCCCACCGAGCGGACTATACCTCGCTTGCCGGCGGGGCGCGGGGCAAAAAAAAAGCATGGACTTCGGGACGCCCACGCCGCAGAAGCTGATGCCCTTTCCCAGTCAGCTGGAAGTGGTTAGTAGGGGACGCGGTGGCCCCAGAAGAGGGGGTTGTCCCACTGGACTGCATCTGCCCTCGGAGCGGGTGCAGGTCCCACCGTAGGGTTGTCCTAGTCCTGGTCCAGGAGAAGGCTCAGAGAAAATAGTTTGCGCCGAGGAAGGGGGAGGAGAGGGGCAGCGGGGAGGTGCTGAGGGCACCCTGCCACCCTCTGCTTTCGGGAATTTGGATCAGCAATATCATCCGTATCCTTTCATTTCCAAACATGCCGTTTGCCTCCCAACAGAAGCAGTTTTAGCCATCAGCATCCTCCTGAGCTTTCAGCCCTTGACGGAGACCCAAGCCGTCCCTGCTATGGGGGTCTCCTCCTTGGGGACAGAAGGGATGGGGGAAAAGAGGTGACGTGGTGTCGGTCTGTGCTGACGGGCTTTGCTCTTCTCCCCAGGGCGCGGAGAAGCCGGCTGTGCGACCGACCGCCTTCAAACCGGTGCTGCCCCGGTCCAGCACCATCCTCCACTCCTCCCCGGAGAACGGGGGTCACCTCTCCCAGCAGCTGCACCCCCCGGACAAAGCCAAGGAGCAGGAGCTGAAGCCGGTGCTGTGCTCGGGGGGTCTGTCCGACTCTGGCAGGAACTCCATGTCCAGCCTCCCCACCCACAGCACCAGCAGCAGCTACCAGCTCGACCCCCTCGTCACACCCATGGGACCCATCAGCCGCTTCGGGGGCTCAGCCCACAACATCTTGCAGTGCGCCATCATCCAGGACAGCAACATGATGAGCCTCAAGGCCATGTCCTTCTCTGATGGGGGCAACAAGATCCTCAACCCCGGCAAAGCCCCCCACCACCATGCCGCCGAGAAGACCACTTGCATCCGTTCGCCCATCTCCACGGACGAGTCCACCATCCAGGAGCTGGAGCAGAAGCTGCTAGAGAGGGAGGGGGAGCTGCAGGAGCTTCAGTCAAGCTTCGAGGAGAAGGAAGTCAGCTCCTGCCAGGCTTATGAAGAGAAGCAGCGGCGCTGCAAGGAAGAGCTGGAGGGCCTCAAGCAGAAGTGCAACAGCAAGCTCAAGCAAACCTCGCAGAAAACCCAGCGGACGCAGCAGGTCCTTCACCTCCAGGTGTTCCAGCTGCAGCAGGAGAAGAAGCAGCTCCGGGAGGAGCTGGAGAACCTCATGAAAGAGCAAAACCTGCTGGAGACCAAGCTGAGGTCCTACGAGAAGGAGAAGACCAGCTTCGCCCCGGCGCTGGAGGAGACCCAGTGGGAGGTAAGTGGCACTTACAGCAGTATCTCGGGCTGCCAATGCCGAAAGCAAAGCGTGTGCGTGGAAGGCGATAGCTTCAGCACCAGCAATAAACCACGCAGCTCTTCTCCATTCCTGTACCTACATCCAGCAGCACCACGGAGGGTTTGAGCAGAGCAGATGATGCACGCACTAAGCCCAGACTGTAGGAGAGAGATATTAAAGCCGAGGAGAGCCCTAGTCTGTCACGTGGAGGATCTGCAAGTTATAATTGAGTGACTCACTGCCCCTCTTAACCCCTCGGCACTTCACATATATAAGGAAACAACTACTGCATAAAAAAAAAAACAGTCATTAAAATAACTTTGCGTTTCCAACCTCCAGCACAGGGTTTTCCAGGCTGCCTGCCCCAAAGGAGCAGTAAAGCTGCCTTCCCATGTGTAAATAGGAACTACTAGGACTTGCCATGGTCATTTGTTAGAGAGCAGTAAAACCTTCCACTCTCTGCTTAAGCTTAATTTTCTCACTGATTGGGTATCGCTGAACAAAGACCGTTAAACTGCTGAAAATTCAGAAGCGAGCCTGCTCACCCGCCTGAATAACACACACCGATACCGTTTCACTGCGGCTGTACAGGCAGCAGCATAGCTGTCACCCGGCGTGCTTCGAGGAGCGTGGTGCTCACCTTCGCTCCCTCGCATGCAAGGATTTCTCATACCACTTTCAGTACCTCTAGTTTATTTGCATTTTCGAGCCACCTTTCCAGGCTGTTCGCAAGCCCTACCGAAATTCCAGCTGCAGGGTCCCTCCGAGAGCAGCTGGATGCTGAACGGGGGTTCAGCTGTCTCCGGGAGCAGCTGTACCAGGCACGCTTTAGGCTCCAGCGGGATGCTCCAGTGGGATTTATGTGCTTTGCTCCCAGCTGTGATTTTGCGGGGTGTCGGGTGCAGTCGGGTGTCTGCTTGCAAAACAAGCTCAGCGAGTTTAACTGACCGCGTGAGCTGTCAGCGGTGGTTTCAACAAACATGTTGGACGGGGTGGTGAGACTCGAGCACTTCTCGACACCATCCATTTCCACATCTCAGCTGAGGTGTGTCAGCTCCTTAAATCCTCACGGATGTTCACAAGCAGCCCTCTGTGTCAGCTGGGGTGTTGATGCATGGAGAGCGTGGGGTCCCCTCCAGCCCACCCCGAGAGCTGGGCCATCGCCCTCTGTGCCGGGACATCTCCCTGGGTGGGATTTCACGGTCAGGGTCTCCGTATGCCGAATGCCGGCTGTGCGCAGCATGGCTCGCATGGGGTACCATGGGTGCCGCGGGCTTTCTCCAAGGTGCAGCCCTAACTTGGGTGCTGCATCCCTCCCCACAGGTGTGCCAGAAGTCGGGGGAGATCTCCCTCCTGAAGCAGCAGCTGAAGGAGTCCCAGACAGAGCTCAACACCAAGACCACCGAGATCCTCGGCCTGAAAGCTCAACTGAAGGAGGTGAGGGTGAAGATGGAAGGGCTGGAGATGAAGACCCAGGACCTGGAGGGCTCCCTGCGCACCAAAGCCATGGAGCTGGAGGTGTGTGAGAACGAGCTCCAGCGTAAGAAGAATGAGTCCGAGCTGCTGAGAGAGAAGGTGAACCTGCTGGAGCAGGAGATCATGGACCTGCGGACAGAGCTCGCCGTCCTCAAAGAGCAGCTGAACGAAGCCCGGGAGGTGGCCAGGCCCTGCGCCGTGGTGGACGATGCTGAAGCCCTGCAGGGAGAGGTGGAGAGGCTGAGGGCAGAGCTGAAGGCTGAACGGGACAACAATGAGCAGATGACCTCCGGCTTCCAGCACGA
>NW_009214163.1:3523-5065 GCF_000690835.1 Fulmarus glacialis
AAACGGGAACCACAACCTGAAAAAGTGGCTCCAGCGGCTCGCCGCAGGGGAAGATGGCAAGGAGCCTATCGAGCTGGACATACCCGGCGCTGACGTCCCCTACGAGGACATCATTGCCACCGAGATCTGAGCCAGGTCCGCCTTCTCCTCCCTGCAGCTCGGGGGCGGGCGTCTCTTCCAGGCGAGAAGCGCTGCCCTGCAGCTCAGCCCGCGCCTTGTACAGTTCAGATGAGCCATGTATTTATTAGCGGAGCTGGTCCCTGGCCAGCTCGCCAGCCCTTCTCCCCTCCCCGCGTCGCACCGCGGCGGTGCCCTCCGCTGCCTGTCGTGTTACAGAGGTGAACAAGCAACTCGTGCCAATGGTGACGTGCCAGCAGTTCCCCCTCGCCCCCCGCTGCCGCCTCGGCAGCACCCCTTCTGCCCCCATGTAGGACTGAGAAGCCGGCGACGGGGGCGGTCGGGGAACAGGACTCCAGCAAATAATCTCCCGTCGGGTAACGAGATGATGCAAAACTCCCAAGGGATGCTCTGCTCCGGGCTTGGAGGGATCCCGTGAGGGCACAGCTCTGGGGACGGGAACACCACAGCTCTTCCCACCGTCTTCGAGAGGAATCGGCCACGGCACATTTCCAGCCGCCTCCTGCTGCCGGTGCAGGCTGCACCTCCACATCTCCCATCCTTCGGCTGCTGTGGTGCCTCGGGAAGGACCCTACCCACACACACGCACCCCCCACCTCCTTACAGCCCACCGAAATCACCTCTCACGAAGGAGCACAGCCCACCCCGCACCCTCGGCCACAGCCGCACCGGCACATCCCTCCGCCCTGGACCTGCGCAGCCCCGGCGAGCCCAGCATTCCCCGCTCCGACAGACAAGGACTCAGCCTCCCTTTTCTCCGGCTGCCAGACGGGCAACTGGATTTAAGGATTAACAGAAATTTCCAAGCCGCAGTCTGACCCGAGGAATGGAGAGGGAAATCGGTTGTGTTTGCCCCACGACCCCCCACGCTTTCACTTGCTCACTGCGACCGGGAACCCCGGCTGCCTTATCTCCTCCCGTGCCCTTACGTCCACGGGATCCCGTCAACAGGAGCTGGTTAAAAAAACCCAAACCAACCACTTTCATTTTGTTTCCTACCCCAGCTCTTAAAATTTCACAGGCAAGCAGATAACAAGGCTCCACTGCTCGTCACCAGCGGTGACTGTCCTGTTCCCCCACGGCTCGGCATGAGCCGGGAGGGAATCAGCCGGCATCCAGCTTGCCAGGGTGGAGGTCTCCAGCCGGGACCACTTTGTGCTAGTGCAATGGTGTTTTTCCTGCAATATGTTTGTTTACCCACTAGCGAGCTGGGCACCAGCCCGGGAAGCCCCATCCCTGCGGGGTGGGGGGGGTCTTGCACGATCCCATGCCACAAATTCGGCCAAGGGCTCAACGCTGTGCACAAGCAGCAAAATTCAGCATCCCTCACCCCGCTCCAGCCAGCCTGTAAAGAGGACACACGGAAACCAGTCTGTGCCTTCTGCACCTGCCCCCCAGCACCCC
>NW_009214164.1:0-12513 GCF_000690835.1 Fulmarus glacialis
TCAATCCACGAATTTTACTCTTTTTTTCTCCCTATTCTCCCCCCCATCCCACTGCAGGGGGGGAGTGAGCGAGCGGCTGTGTGATATTTAGCTGCCTGCTGGGTTAAACCACAACAGCATTACAATGCCAGGGACCCTTGTGGATACTGCATATACCTGAGGCAAGACTTTGGATAGCTATGTTTGAATTACTGCTCAGCCTTTACCTCACCTTTGCAGACAGCTGAAGTAATTGATTGGTCCCTGTTGGACCTGCAAGGTCCAGGGTGCCTTCTTCTCTGCTTCTGCCTATGAGCATTTGCACATGGGCATGAGTGGGCAGGCACATATAATTGACCAAAGCCCCAACAGGATCCAGAAACGCAGGCAGGTGCTGCCATGCTCCATGAGAAACCAGGTACTGTAGGTGCTCTGGGCAGGCCAAACACACAGCAGAAATTGCAGCCTCTACTTCTAGGATCATTGCTGGCTTTTATCAGATACAAAATGCAAAAACAGCCCTGGGAGCAAAAAAACTAAACTGGCATTTACATGTCCTAAGTGAGTGCCATAACAAGCATGTTACAGAGTCACAGATGGCCTCTCTTGTCCCTTTCTGGTTCATAAACACCACGGGTTTGGCTGTACAATCAGCTGTAACAGGAGGACCTTAGATGACAGTAATCTGAGAAGAGAAGTAGGGTCAGATTGTAAACTTGCACTTCCTAGGAAAGTGTACTAACCAGAAGGGTGTGATGCAAATAGTAAAAGCCATAAGCCGAGGCATATTGTCTTCTCTGGTTGCATTTTGAAAAGCAACGAAAGACACAAAAGAATTGTCATTCCAGAGTGGAGCTACATAAACTTCCACAATCAACTAATAAAATGAATCACTGAATGTGCACTGTGGAACTGACACTGCTATAAATTTGACAGTTTTGTTAATTTTTTTTTTTTTTAGGGGAGGAGGTTTAAGTAGTTTTTATGATTCATGTGAAGATCTATGATTGCGATAAGACAAGAGACAATGTAATTTTTTTCTGTATCACATAAGTCAGAATGTCCATATCCTTTCTCTACTGTATCCACTTTGGAGGTCAAGGTTACACTCCCAACCTCAGACTTTCAAACAATCATCTACAAGGACTGGTGCAGCCACATAATGGGGCAGGGGAGTTTTATAGCTGATGCACAGTAAGAAGCAGATCAGTCAGACTAAATGATCTAATTATTTCTTTTTACCAAAAAAGTTGTGAAAATAAGTCTCCAGTTGTTACAGCTCTGAAAAAACTCATCCATGACTCATTCAAACCAGACATGACTACGCGAGCTAGTTGAAAGCAAGAAGAATAACTCTGTGAGAGTTGAACTTCCCCATTCATCTCAGCAAAGTTTTACTCCGCTAGCTCTTGATCACTTAAATTTTGGTGTGAACAGCTATTCCGTGCCTCAGGCTAATAAACAAAAAATAAAAAGCAGAGGGCAGTAATGTTGGGGGGGAAGATACTATTCCTTACAGCCAAGACCGAGAGCTCACGGAAACGACACTTGCCACAGATGAAAGAAGTCAGATTTGAGCAGAGTAGGTCCAAAGAGTATATACACCCATAACTTAAACAACTATCCAACATATACCATGAGCTATACCCAATCTGATTCCCCTTCTCCTCCCAAAGGAATTTGATTTCCATATTTCTAAGTTGAAACACCCACTTGCAAAAAGACAGCATTAAGTTCAAAATCTGAAGTAGTATGCTGGTCTGCAACATTATTGCCTTAGTAATTTCAGATCACTCATTCAACTGCTAATGATCACATTTTCCTGGACTTGCTGCACACTCTGATCTTACACAGCAGAAAGTTCAGGATTGATCCTTGACCCTGCCATGGCTTTCCAGTGCCAGATTGGACAAACCACTTATTTTCTCTGTGATTCAGTTCTCCTTATGAAAAATTCCTCTTATGAAAAATGAAGGTAATATTATTTCCATGATTTGCAAGCCATGTTGAGGCAAAATGAAAGAATGGTAGCACATACAGTAATAAAATATGACGGAAATTGCTTAGTTTAAGGATACTGGGACTAATATCACTTTTTGATTAAGGGAGAACTTGCAGCAAAAATACATAATGCAATTTTACCTCCAAGAATTTATTAATTTCTTGCTTCAAACAAGACTTAATGGATTTCTGTGAGGTAAAACTAATCCCAATTAAATTTTCGCAATTGCTACTGATTCCAGGTAAGCACTGTAAAACCTTCGTTGTAGAAAATACATTTCTCTCAAAAGCCATTATTTTGTGAGAAACATCTCAAAACTCTGTTTTGTTTCTAGCAGAAAAATACATTACTAAAATCTCATTTTGAGTGAACTGCATGCTTAGCATATTAGAAGAGCAGTAATGCCAGCATGTGAAGTGCTTTGTGACAGAGAAAGCCTCCAGTACATCTCAATTCTAACCAGTCTGCCAGTTTTGAATCTCTTGTTTAAAGGCGGGGACGGCGCTTATAATAAATACACATTATACAAGCATATATAATGAATGCCTAAATGTACATTTAGCCCAGAGTTGTAGTGGTCAGGGTTTTTTTGTTAGGTCATTCTAAAAATTGATTCAAGTGACTATTAGCCAGTCACCATCTGTGAATTAGGTAAGCTCAAGAGACAGATTGTCCAGAATGGTCAGATTAGTGCACTAACAGGCACACAGAAATGGAATACCAAATCATATCAGCTTTTCTTCTCATATTTTGTCTCTAGCAGTGATTAGGGATTTTATATTAAAATTTAGCAAACAATTAATACCATAGTCTCCTCCCCAAAAAGTTTGTCAAATCTCCACTAATTAGCATTAGCTGGATCTATTGTCCTCTCTCAAATATATAGTATGTATTTTTATAATTATATATGTAGCAAGAGTGCTTTGTTTCAACTGTCATTACTCTTCTAGTTTATATTCACTTCTAATTTTTGTTTTCAGTCTTACTAAATATCAAACATGGTGATATTATGAAAATAAGTTTCCTATGGAAATACGTTAACTATACAACATTTTATTTATTTATTTATTTTTGTCTTATGGAAATTCAATTTCTTTTTGCATTAAATTCAGGTAAATCTTACTGCTCCGCTTAGCTTCTTTATCAGGCTTAATTTCTACCAACTTCTGCCTCATCACTTTTCCAGGCTAGATAGCCTATTATTTACTGTGTGGTTCTTGATAGTACTTCAACATCCAGATTCCAGCTAGCACCTCATAATCTGGTTCTATTTATCAAGGTCATTTGTTACGTACATCTTTAGACACAATTGTGTCATAGCAGGTATTGTTGGCTTAGTCTTCTACAGCTTCTAGTATAAATTAATACCTCATTTGTAATAAAAAAAAGGTAAATTATACTATCCGATCACAGAATTTGCTGGAGATTCAGCCAAATATTCAGATAAAATGTGTAGTATTTGCTCTGCAGATTGGCAATAAGTCGGCTAAATTTAGAATAACCTGGGGCCCTGGGCTGAGACAAATGAGAGCAAACACTCTTCCTGTATCCAGGGCTAAAAAATTAAGTCCAAAGAAGCTTCCTACGACCTAACTGTCTCATGATAGTTCCTAGATTTCACCTAGCCCAAAACCTAGGGAGGAAAGCTTTGCTGAATACGTACGGTTGTGTTTTTTTCTTTCTTTGCTTTTTTCTTATGGCAATTTACAGCAACTCAATTCAGTCACACTCCCTCCTGTCTGGTTTCTTTTGCAATCCCAACGTGTGAGCACCTGTGTTGGGTATTTTGTTCAAGAGAACATTAACTGTTTTGCCCCCAGCTATCGTGTGGACTGGGAGGATGGACATCCTGGTGTGTTTGCCCAGAGGGGCACCTTGGGGCGTGCAGGAGCGAGGGTGCTTCCTCTGCGTTTAACCCTCTCCTGATACGGGAAGTACCGTAATTCCTCTGGTGCATTTATTTTCGGTTTTTAGCTCCACCAACAGCAGTGCCGTTGCCTACCTGTATTGCCTGAGGGGTGAATCAGGTGAAGAGGGTCTGAATCTCCCCTGCCTGCACCTGCAAGACGAAGTACCTTTGGAAGCCATCCCTGCAGACCAGACCTGCGTTGCTCAGCACCTCTTACACAGCATTTCAGTTTCTATTCAGATTGTTGACAGACCAATTTGGATGCTTAAAACATGTCACCTTGCTCTCATTACAGTCAAGAGAAATTTAGGGCTCTATTCAGTTGCCTGAACATGGACATCTAGTGCCATTTGAGATGTCCCTCTAGCTGCCACTCTGCAAGTGTGGGGATGTCCTATGTAAGTTCACATTTAATTTTTCGAGAGCTAACCAGGAAAGAATAGGAAATAGGATTCACTCCTTTTTTCCACCCCATGGGCTTCAGCCTCCCCTTTCCCAGCTCTCTGGGAGCAGCCTGCCCCAGCCCACTGACTGCTGCATGTGCTGAGAGCAAATCTAGCTCCCACCCAGGTTGTGTCTGGGCCTCTGGCAGTGAAGCAGTCAATACAAGGTGTTCGCATTTGCACCGTAGACCTGCCAGCTCTCCCACTCACAAGAATGGCTCCAGTAGTAAATAACCTTTTGCTAAGAGACAAGCGACAACGTCGCTGAAGCAGAGACCGGAACACAGTATATCCCGACTTAACGGGACGATTTACCTGCTTAGGTTCAATGTTCTTCTCTGTCTCTTGCTTGCCCACTGTCCTCTATATGTCATGTTGTGTCCTTTTCTCACACTGCTCCCACGTCTCTTTGTATTTGTTTTTCATATTCATACTCCCTCTACATACTTTTTTTTGACAGTATAATCATGCTTGGCACCCCTCAGACAATTTAGTTCTCTACATGCTCCAACTAGCCTAGTCTGGATTTCGTGTACAATCATCTGAGGAGAGCAGAAACAATTTCCTCCTCTTTGGCTCAGTATTGACATTCACATTATTATTTTTATGTTTTATCAGTACATAGTGTCCTTAGTATCAGGGCTCCATTGTATAAAACATGGCACAGATATCATCAGAAAGCATATAGATCTCTATATAAGTTATTTAGGGATAAACTATGTAAGAAAGGGAGTTCTACTGCTTTCACTTTACATATGGAGAGTGAAGAAAATAATGGAAATACTCAGACACCTACAGATAAGTTAACTTGTGGAACTATCGAAAGTGACTCACAAGAAATTTGGGAATATCTTTTTTCTGAATATAACCTACTTCTCTGCCAAAAGAGTGATCTCATCGTACCTTTTGTATATCTCTTGTGCCACTTCCCTTGAGGTCAAGAAGTTATTTGCTTTCTCTCTAGCCTCTGCCTGCAGAAACTTTATACTGCTAGCACAACCAGCTGCAAATATTAATGGATATATAAATACATCCTCTGGAATGCTAACATTACTCTAATTTAGATTACTTCTATTTTTTTGTGTCAACATGGAACAAGTAGATATCATTTGCAGGGACTGTCAGCACAGGAAAGCAATAGCTTGACTGTAATAGTATTACAGCTCCTCCATCCGAAACTCTAAGTTTTGACAGAAATTGAAATGATAGAGTTGCCATTCTTTTTTGGAGCTAAACTCAGAGCTGTGACATAATTTTCCTTAACTTGGTCACCAGAAGACCAAACCCAAATGTGGCCTCAACCTTTGCAAAGCGTAGCTATGAGCCAGCTAGCCTAAACTTGTTACCTGGAAAGCTACTGGAACAAATTCCTAAACCTCTCAGATTGTAAGTACTTGAAGGATAATACAGTAATAAAAACAGGTCAGTATGGATTTGTCAAGAGTAATCACATCACTCTAGTTCCCTTTTTCAGTGGGGTGACAAGGCCTAGTGGGTAGGATAGAAATAGTAGATAAGGTACATCTTTACTTTAGTAAAGCTTGTGGCACAGTCCCTGCAACATTTTCATATGCAAACTTGGAAAATATTGTTGAAGTGGTTTTATCAAGAATTTGCATTCAAAATGGAAGACCCTGACAAATTGGGAGGCCCTGCAAAAAGTCTCTCCGCATGAATATTCAATATAAACCTTGAATATTGTGATGATGAAATAGAGGGGAATCCCATAAAATTTGCAGGTGACAGAAAGTTGAGAAGTACAACATACACTTCAATGGTCAGAAACAGAATTAAGAATGAACTCGATAAATTAGTGGACTAGTCTGAAATAAATATAATGAAATTTAATAAGGCCAAGTGAAAAATTCTCCAGGAAGGAAACAAAAATTAAATTCATAAATGCAAAATGAGAAAAAAACAGAGTAACTGGTTAGCTGGCAACACTGCAAGCAAGGCTCAGGGGGGTTCACATGAAATGAGTCAGTGTTTGAGATGCTGTCACAAAAGAGACAAGTCTCATTCTGAAATCTCGTTACACAGAAGACTTATTGCTAGTTAAATATTAACATGCAAGTAATTATTAATATGCTACATAGTTATTACACTCCTTGGAACAAATGGTAGAGACTTAATGACAACATTATGTTACATTTTGAAAACCATCATTAAAAAAGGTTATGGATAAACTGGAGAGAAACCTCAAGTGATGAACAAAAGTGATAAGTAATCTAAAAAATTTACAGGAAAAGCTGAAGAAAATGTTCAGTTCAGAAAAGAGAAGACTGAGACAGGACAATATAATCATGTTAAGAGATTTGAGACTATTAGAACAGTAATCAACTGTTCTCAATGGCAGCGATCAACAAGACAAGAGGAAATTGGCCTAATTTAGAATGAGACATTTAAATTAGATATTACAAAAACTTCTTAGCTGTCAAGTTATTTGAACACTGGATTTAGTTATCTCTGAAGGTTATGGAATTCCTGGCACTGGAGATTTGGAAGAATATATCGAGTTAGAGAAGTATCTGTCAGGAGTAGCCCAGAAACTGTGTTTGACCTTGTTTTGGAGCTAGGGAATGAAGTCAATGAACTTCGAGGTCTCCTCCTAGTTTTTTGTTTCAATGGAGTCCATGATTTTTTTCAGGGCTTAAAGAAACCTGCAAGTGTACCGGACACGTAGCTGTCATTTCATCAGTCAACCAAAAATTTAAAAAAGATCAGACACAGCCAGGAGAAATGTGCAGCGCCCACTTGCCAGCATCTATGCTCTGTGTCACTAATGTGACTGGTTTTTATTTTGGATCAGTTTGCAGCATTTTCCAATTGCACATCCTGATTCCAAGTCCTTGATTCATAGTCACCTGCATCTTTTAAGGACCACTGGGTCATTGATTTAAGCCTACTGCCATCCATTCATGTTTAACTGGTCACTGCCTTGAATTGTTTGCCCGGTCACAATAGTACAATTTCTTCAGTTATAATTTGAAATGGATATAGGAGCCATAACATATATTTTTAAATCCAATACCCTAGTATAAACATTTATCACTCATTCTCTCTCTCTAGTGAAGCGTGAACTTAATAATATCTGAACTCTTGTTGAACTTCTGAACTCTCAATTTTCAGGTGAGCTTGTACTTAGCTGACTGCTGAGGTCTGAACAATACTTCGTCATTCACCCCTGACATTTTTTTAGGTCAGAACCATGTTTCTGGATATTTTGAATAATAATGATGGTAAGAATATTTCCTGAAGTTACTCACTTAAGTAGTGGTCCAGCTATGGCAGAAATGAAAATGGTTATTCAAGTCTTTCATTTGGAAAAAATAAAAGAAAAATCTTGAAG
The DNA here is from genome assembly GCF_000690835.1 of Fulmarus glacialis. Lineage (NCBI taxonomy): Eukaryota > Metazoa > Chordata > Aves > Procellariiformes > Procellariidae > Fulmarus > Fulmarus glacialis. The sequence continues at coordinate 7,683 of NW_009214164.1, forward strand.
AGGAAACAATGGCAGAGAATGAGTGATGGGAGAACATTGACTGCTCTCATTTGTAGAACAAGCACTTGTTAAGATGACGCAGAGTGAGCACTGAAGATATGTCCTTCTTGAACGGAGCATTAAAGAGAGCTCAACTTTGAATAACTAGAAAAATCAGGATGCAATCTGTTGATATGAATAAATGTCTTGCAGATTATGGAAATTTTAACAAATATACTGTATCATAGATATAAGGTAATAATAATCTATGTTTGACAGATCATTCCAGGGGGTTAGGATTCATAGGCTATTGAAATCTTCCTTTACTTTTCCTTAAAAATACATTATTTTAGAGAAATCTACTGTGCCCCTAAGCTCTTATCTCAGAACACCTTAGAAGATCACTGAGATCAATGAATGTATGAAATTTTACTGATGTATCAGGAGGGTTATCCCCTAACCAGTGTTAGTCAACATTTTTATCCCATGCTTCACATCAGTCAATAAGTAACATTCCTAACGCACTACAGGGCACTGCACTTCACCCCAGGATGAAGCTCCCACAAAATGTAGTTCTGCTCCTCTGATTTGCTTTATAACTACTGGGATGAGATATGCAACCTCAGGCAAAATAGGGCTGTTATTGCATACCTGCATATGGCAGAGATATCTTTCTGCTTTTTGTATCTTCTCTGCAAGACATCATTTGTATTGTCTTACATCCTGCAGTTAATGACTTGTTTGTTAAAAGTTTGAGAATTCCTGCTTTAAAGAGGATTTATCTTCCTCTGGCTTGGCTAGCAGAAGCTGGGCCAGCTCTGGGTTGCTAGGCATCATATCAGATGGGGGCACAAATCTATAATGATGTGCAATGCAGTGTGTAATTTATATTTCCCTGCATGTATTCACAGTTGCTTAAATCCTAGTTTATACTATGAAAAATATAAAGGAATCATTGAGTAAGAATGCTGGCCAGATGATTTTGCTATTGTGCAAGTACATGTTAGCAGTTCTAGACAGCTCCTTTGTATTTTAAGGAATCAAATCAAAACAGAAAGCAATCATTTATTTTTAACAAGCAAGTAACCATTGCCTAATTCAACACAATATTTAAGCACAGGCTTAACTTCCATTGAAAATTAGATTATTTTCATTTGGAAAAAGGGAGAGAAATCCACTTACCTACAGACCCAACATAGGAAGTCCATAAATGTCCAACAGAAGACTGTTTCTCATCACAGGTGTTTATGTACAGACAAATGCCTTTAATTTTAGCCAACCAAGTTTCAAAACTGATTGTGAAATGTGAGTATGGATGTGAAAATCTTAATACTATAAAAAGACCATAATCACTGCAATAAAAATGTAAACCAATGTCTATTAAGTTTTATCAGTAACTGAGGGCTAAGATCTTTTGAACTTCTCTCTGAACTTCCCAGTGAGATAGTTATAATTCAACATTTGATTGCTTTACGAACACTGGAAAAGTAGACAAGCCTTCCAAACCTCTGCCCCAATGTCACCAAGAGAAAAAATATTTAAAACACCACTGAATAAAGTAACAAGAAATCAGGTATATTAGGCTTTTCTGGATGAATTTGCCCTGGTTATTCAAGGTGGGGGAGCAAACTGAGGTAAGAAACATTGAAGACAGCAAGAAATGTTGAGAGTGAGCTAGAAGTCTGGTTCTGCTTAAATATATCGGTGTCTGCTCAATATAACTGACAATAAAATACTCATTATTCCAGTCGTGTTTGCTGGATAATGATTGGAAAGAAATTACATCAGGGATAATAGCAATTGATAACCTCCAGATTCCAACTGTGACTGCAGTTTAACAAAAATGTTTCAGATCTTGTATATCTGAAGAGAAAACCAAGTTCTTTGCTGTTGCTTATTGCCTATCTATAGGCTTCTTGATGCACCCTCTTCCTTTGGGGTTTCCAGACACCAGTTTTTAGTAAAAACAGAACAAAAAACCACAAAAACCCTTTACAACTCCAGGGGGAAAAAAAAAAAAAAAGATGTTGTGGAGGTAATTCTGAGAGCTACAAACTGTCACCCTGTTTACAAATTACATGTCTTGCCATCTACCCATATCTGTCTGTGATATCTACTCAAATACATGCTCTCCCTAGCAAAGGCTGCTCGTCTCCTTGCATGCTCACTGCTGTTTGTGCAGTGTCTTGACAAGATATCATCTGGAGGTACCAAGTATAGAAAGGATACCCTCTGCAGCTAAAATAACCATTTAAGTCAAGATTTGGGGGAGTTTATCTTGAGATTTGAGGTTACCCTTGCATAGATATATAGCTATAGATCTTACCAGGCTTCTTTCAGGGCAAACAGCCTAAAAGGGAAACAGATAAAGGAGCTTGTTTTTCTGAGACCCTAACAACTGTTAAATTATCCCCTTACTTTCCTGACATTCTTTTACATGCAGAGAAGACATGAAACTACAGGCTGATCTGAAGGTGAGAGTAGCTACACGTAATTACCTACAGGTTAAAAACAAAACCTCCAGCTACTGCTCCAGGAAAAGCTGTGGTGGTGGTGGTCCTGGGAGCGTGGACATCCCTGTCCCTAACACAGCCCCCAAGAATACTCTGGTGACTGCAGCACTGCAGCACTGCATGAAAGGGACCCCACCATCATGTCCTCTTTCACCTTTTCCCAAAGAAATGGACTCCAGGAGTGTTTTTTAGGGAGCATGATCATGTCCGAGCATACCTGCTGTGACCTGAGAGCCCCAATCACTCTGGCTCCCCAGGATGTGGGATGAGACAAGCCCAGCTGACTTCTGGATCCTATTGGGGGCCATCATCTCTGCTGGGAGGAAGCTGTGGCCATGTGTAACTGGCATTCAGCAAGCGAGCTGTGGAAGCACTGCATTGCCCAGGCAGGGGTCTTCATCATGGATTTCAGTGCACCAAATGGAAAGCTATAGCATTTTGGCATCCAGGGCAACATCCTGTCTGGCACCCAGCTGCTGAGCTTCTGCCTTCAACTGGTATCCTTAAACATTCCTAATCCAGGTTAGTGGGACTTTGTTCATAGTGTTAAACAACAGAACGCAAAACTGGGATTCTTGCTTTGGCAACTGAAAACAAAAAAAAAGGTCACTCGCATACAACGGATGAAGAACAAAGGCCTGACTTCAAAAAACATTAATAATACCAAATGCCCAATGTGATTGACATGTAAATTGCACAGAAATCAGGCACAAGAGAACTTTCCTTGGTATTAAGTAGGCATTTGATAAAATAAATTACAGCATACCAGATTTCCTTATTCTGTTTAAGTGAAGTCATCACCTCAGCTACATGGATTTTCTCTACTTTCCAAGCCTGACTGTGGAAAAAAATGTGTGAAAATTGATTAGGTTACAAAAACTTGCATGAAATAAATAATTGATAGAAATAAACTGAGTAAGAAAGGTAACAGCTTAGATACTTTCTCTGTTGGGTAGAAAAATGAGAAATATTGGGTATCATTTCATAAAAGGAATTATCTTTACAAATAAAATTATTATTTTCTGGAAAGGGAATGACACGATGGACACATTGCAAACTGGTATAAGAAACTGTGAAATCCATAACAAAAGCAGATGCTGCTTTAGGAAAATCAGAGATTCTTTTAAAATATAATTAATAGTTGGCACTAAGTACTTGCTTCTTTGTAATTTTAAATAATTTATTAAGATGCATTTAATAATTTATTAATGATAATTAGTGATGATGTTTATTGCTACCCAAACATAATGTATTTTTCTCTTGATGAAGTGGAAAGACCAATTCACTTTTTTAGGATTTTATCTAAGTTAAAATATTATCTCATTAAAATAAAAGAATCTGATTGATTAAATGGGAATTAGAGCAGATAAGTAGCAGCAGAGGCCCAGATATACAAAGCTGTTGAGGAATCAAGCTGCTACTGAAATCAGATTAAGTGAAGGCTGCATATAACATTGGAACCGTATAGGTCACTTTGGAGAAGTTAACAAAAAGTCTAAGTTATGCTAACAACCCAGCTGAAGTGTTACAAAAATCAAGCAGTCAAATTTTAAAAAGACATAAAACCAGACAATAACTCATTCAAGTCTTGTCAGCTCCAACTCATTTAATTGGAAAACCTCCCAGACACTAACAGAAATCGTATCCATTCCTAACATAGGTGCTACGGCAAAATGACATTTGGGAGCTGCCAAACAAGAAAATTGCTATTCCTGCCATTGAAAAATGCATGAGACCTTGTGTATACAAAGGCTCTTGTTAACCAGTGGGAAACCAGCACCACTGCTTAATTAATCAGTTACTATTAACAATCTTGTTTTGGAAAGAAAATAATTATGAAGAAATATAAACTTCAATATTAATTGCATTAAGAAAGCAAGCTGGCTGTTTGACCAGTATGTGTACAAAAAGACTGGTGTCTTCTAACAAAATTCTAACTCAAAGTCTGCAGTTTTTTGTCTGTTAGACAGATCTGTTACATCTGTTAGTAAGAATACATGGCATGTCTTTACTTGTTTTCCTAAACTTTTTTCAGATAAATTTACTTTTCTGTTACTGTTATGGAATGGATGCATCTCTTTCAAAACTTATTTAGAAAAGTAAAACATTCATTTTCTTCACTCTTTTACAGAAGCACCTCAACAGCATATTCAGATCACCAGTTGTAGGTACATACTGCAGGTGTAGTATTTACCTATTTTTATAGGAATTCAAGATCTAGCAGCCATGCAGAGCAGGCAGTTTCAATCAGAGTGACTGTAACTGTTCCTAGGGCAGACAGATGTAGAAGGTTGCCTGTTAGAAACCTCGGTGTCTTTCTTGTAGGAAAAGCAAGAAGA
>NW_009214165.1:0-357 GCF_000690835.1 Fulmarus glacialis
CAGCCCCGGGAGATGCTGCTGGTGACACCACGATGGGGTCCCCCCCGGAGCAGAAAATCCCCGGGAAAGCAGAGGGAGGTCACTGTCCCCTCCCCAGCCACCCACCTGCCACCGCTGCAGTTAGCAGAAACGCCCCACGCAGGGGTGGGGACAGAGGGCTGAGCCTGGCACTGGGGGCACTGGGGGCACTGCGGGCACTGGGGTCACTGGGGGCACTGGGAGCCGTGCGGGATGGGATGGGATGGGGATGCAGGTGGGGTTGGGGACATGGATAGGGACTGGAACAGGGACAGAGATGGCAATGAAGTTGGGGACATGGCTGGGGACAGGGCCAGGCTGGGGGGTGGGAAGCTGACT
>NW_009214165.1:598-818 GCF_000690835.1 Fulmarus glacialis
GACGAGTCCCACACCCACTCCATTATCTCCCAAAAAGCTGCCCCATCGGGGAAGACCAGAAAAAGCTGATTTCTCCTTCTCTCCGGGTTTCCCCGGAGCCTCTGGCCTCCCTCCAGCGCCCTTCACGGGGAACGCAGCGGCTTGAGAAACCACGTGCGAAACCCAACCAGGTGGGGAGTGGCAGGGGAAAGGTTTTGGGGCAGAAGCCCCCTTTCACACC
>NW_009214165.1:857-1133 GCF_000690835.1 Fulmarus glacialis
ACGGGAACGCCAGCAGCGCCGGCCCAGCCACCCCAGGGCCACGGCCCCGCTTCCGTGGTGGTACCAGTGAGTACCAGTTGAGTCCCCTCGGGAACAGCCCCGGAGACAGAGGGGACACGGAGGGGTCCCCAACAGCCCCAGGAAGCCCAAGGGTGGCTGAACGCCCACGCAGGGCCCAGCTGCTCGTCCTTGTGGCCCTGGCACAGGAGCAGGATTGGGCCCCTGCATCCCTGTGGGGAGGTCCCGGGAGGCGTGGGGCTGGCTGCAATGTGTGAG
>NW_009214165.1:1245-1857 GCF_000690835.1 Fulmarus glacialis
GCAAAGCCAGCTGGCCGCGGCTCTGGGGGAAGCGGGAGCTCCGTGCCGCGTCCCCCAGCACCGCCGGGGCTGGCTGGGGAGGATTTAGTCAGCACTGGTCCTCCCCAGGGCAAACCAGTTCCCCAGGCACTGGGGGAACTGGAGGGACACTGGGGCAAGCCCAGGCTTTGAGTCACTATGTGTAAAGGGAGGGAGCAGGTTGCGGGGACAGGGACGGGCTCAGGCGCAGCACCCAGGGGGGAGACACGGGGCTGGAGGGACCCCCACAGCACCCAGGGGTGAGGGCTGCAGGGGGGTCCCCGTTGTCACCCTCCTTCCAGGCAGGGGGAAACGGGAAGGTGACAGCGAGAAGGGGAAGGGAAAGGAAAAGTAACAGGAGGTTGAAAGATCGAGACACGAGACCAAAATAGTGCCGGGGTCGGCGGGGGGCTGGGACGGGGACGTGTGTCCTGGGACCCCAGAGCACCCCAGTGCCCTGGGGAGAGCTGGGGGCTGCAGAGCCTGGAGGGGATGGCAGGGTGCTGGGGGGGTGACAGGGTGCCCAAGAGGGTGGCAGGGTGCCCAAGGAGGGATGTCAGGGTGCTGGGGGGATGACAGAGTGCCCAAGGAGGG
>NW_009214166.1:0-204 GCF_000690835.1 Fulmarus glacialis
CTGGGGTGGCTCTGGGGTCCGGTACCGCCCGCGGCAAAGCCAGGCCACCGGCTGGGCACCCGTGGCCATCCCGTCCTGATGGAAATGGGCTTTTGTGCATGGGCAGACCACGATTACCCACCTCAGTAATCTGGGAGTTTAAGACACCCAGTATAGACTAAATACTTACAATTTATTTATTTATTACAGGCCCCAGTGTAGTCT
>NW_009214166.1:303-2885 GCF_000690835.1 Fulmarus glacialis
TGTGACAGTGCCCGGAGAAACGGGACTGCCTCTGATGTGCCAGAGGCACGCAAAGTCAGCGAGGATGCTTTTGAAATACCAACAGAAGAGTGGTAATTTCTAGTGTATTCTGTACGCATGTGCACACACGCACACGTATATATATGCACAGATGTATGTAGGTCCTGGGTAAGAGCAAGGCTGCTGTGAGCGACCCTATGAAAGGAAATCTGGGCAGGGTGGTAGAGAACAGAAACCCCCAGCACACGGACCAGCACCTTTCAGGGCTTTACGGAGGGAGAGACATTTTCGGGTATGACAGCAAAGACCACGTAGGCGCCCGCTGTCACGTTTCGCCACTGCACGGTGTAACTCACGGTGCTTCCGAGGAGCGGCGGGGGTCCGGGGAGCGGACAGGACAGGACCCACGCGAACGCGGGACGCGGGGCCAAGGCTTCGCTGCAAGCGCTGAAGAAATCACCGTGAAAATCTCCCGCGTGAAAACTGTTGCACTGTGCATTTTTGAATGTGTTGGCCAATGAATTATTCAGAGCAAAACCATCAGTGTGAGAACTAGTGTTTGTTAGTCTCATATAAATAATAATTGCGTTAGCTAGGAGAAAATGATTAATATTAATAGTTTTGTGGCTGTGGGCAGCATTTGCATATTGCATGCGAGCGGGGTCGGTGCCTTGTGGCAAACCGGAGTCTGTGTTGACGCTGAAGGTGGCATCTTCACCTTGTGGGGCTCGGCTCTGCCGCTCTCTGCCACCGTACGCCACCTTTACCCATTCCAGTGGGTCCTGCGGCTTCCCGGGGGACTCAGGGGGTTTGTTGGGATTATTCAGGTAACGACATACCTCCGCCAGTGCGGGCTGCAGCGTGCCCTTAGCCCGCTGCGGTGCCTCCGGGAGATGCTCCTGGCCACTTCTGTCCGAGACATCAATGGCATGGCTTAAAAACAAACCACCTCCTGCAGACAATAATTTCAGGCCATTATAAAGATGCAGAGAAACCTGAAGTTTGGTGGCACTTGCTTGATAGCACTTCACCCCGACAGCAGACCTTAGCAGGCTCTGCAGTTTTTAAATGCTGATTTCTTCCTCTATTTGGGAAAGAGAAATGCCTGTGTCATGACAGATCCCCGTCTTGCATGGCTCGCTGGTGCTATAAATATTTTACAACCTCTTGTAGTGCTGCTGGAGGAGATTTTGCATATCCCGACCCCTTCCCACACGGCAACCTGCCCGGGCAGAAAACAGACTATTTTGTAGCAGCTGGCCAAATGCCTCCATAAGTGAGAAGCAGCACTAAAACCTGCTGAAGCTTTAGCAGATGTTCGTGCAGCACCTTCTCTTCCCAGGCCAAGCCTCTCCGCAGGGGAGCAGCTACACGGGGCCGAGGCGGAGGAGGAACGAGCTCCTCCTGCATCCCACCCAGCCTGCCTCAAGACGGTTTTCAGCTCATGCCTCCAGAATAAAAGAGTCACCTTGGAAATTGCAACGCGGGCTGGCTTTATCTTTAAAAGCACAATGTCTTTTAATAGATTGGCACTTCCTTCTCTCTGAAGCTCCCAACTGCGGCGTTGGCCAGGGAAAGGGCTGTGTGTTTTATATCTGCTTTCACCCAGCTGCAATCTGGGGAAAATCTGTCACCAAGCTGCCACAGATGAACAGTTTGTTAATGAAACCTCATTAGCTGGGGCATCATTAACTTCCAGCATCATCCACAGCATCCCATCCTGCACACGCCAAATGCAAACGAAGACAGAAGCAGGAGTGTGCGAGGTCTCAGGGTATTTTGCAAAGGGTCTTTGAATGGAAAACAGGTGCCCTTTGGGCAGCAGAAAACAGGTTTCAAGCTCAAGGTACCTATGTACGTATGTGTGTGTATATATATATATATCTATCTGAGAGATTTTTTCCTCCCTTGGATGACTACTCTACTGATTCATCCCCCTCAGCCACAGAGTACCGAACAGCTCCGACTGCCGGCTGCTGCTGCAGACGGATGTGATCTGCCCAGCAGGGACGGCAATTCATCATTTTTGTCATCAAAAAGCAGTTTTTCTTGAAGGTTACAGTGCAATCTAATCTCAGGCCTTTTCCCCTCCAACAAGGTGCATCTGATGGGTATAGACGCAGCAACAGAGCTCCTGGTCGCACCGAGGTTTTGCAATCATCTCCCCGCAGGGGTATTTTTTTGGTGGGGTTCAGGGTGACCTCGCACCCAGTATGAGCTGGGAGAGAGAGGGTGGGGGTCCTCCCTCCCCAGTGACACCCAGAGGGGTATTAGAGGGGTTTTGGGAAGAAACACGGCTCTCCCAAAGGCCTCCTAAGCATTGTTTCTATCGATGCCTTCTTTGGGACTCCAGTCACAAAGCTCCACTGTGTGCAAAGAAAAAAGGCGTCAATGCTCAAATCCCAAAGTCTCACAAACTGGAGAGACGCGGGGTGGAGCTCTGTCTGATTTCCTCCATCTAAATTCTGCTTCCCTCTGCCAAATTTTCACTCGTTGTGAGATCCAAAAATATAACTGTCCTACTGTGAACTTTTGCATAAAATGTTCGAAAAACTGCTTGTCATGTGCAAAAGCCGGGCTGA
>NW_009214166.1:2920-5272 GCF_000690835.1 Fulmarus glacialis
CTACAAGGGCAAAATCAATTGAGTTCTCACAGCCCGGTGCAAACCCTGAGTCATCCCCCAGCCTCTGGAGCTGCTCGGCATCCCACTTGACCACTTGATTGTTCCCACAGGAGCAGCAAAATTCCTGGGTAGCAGCTCCGGCACTCGCATAAATAAGGATTTGAGATTCCACACCATCTCAGTGACATGGGGTGTCCTCCCGTGTCATTGCCAATAACCAACGTGGTGGCAGCAGGAGATGGAGGATGAGAAAGGTCCGTGCTGAGCAGGTGGGAACCCTCTTCGTGTTAAGCAACAGCCTCGTCTCGCACCGCAACGCCCAAATCATCACGTTGCAACAAAGGGATTTCCCTCCGGCCCGCCCCTGCCCAGCTCTCCACGCTGCTCGTCCCTCTCTGGAGAAATCCATGGTTTTTCCTTGCAAGGACTGGTTGCACCTACCAACATGCAGAGCTCATCTTTGACGCTCCCGCATGGAGCAAAAGCTGGATTTGCTGCAACCTCGTTGGGGGGTGCTTTCTTTGGGGCTCTGGCTGATGCATGGATTAACAGCAATCTCTTATCTTGACAGGCTCCCAATTTTTAAGGATTAATACTTCTAAAAAAAAAAAAAACAACACCCAAAAGAAAAGGGAAGAAGAGCCATTGTGAGCTCGGGGATGGATGCCAGTGCGAAGGGAGTTTATTCTCTGCCTGCGGCACTGAAGCACGGAGGGGAAAGCGGCGACTGCTGCCTTGGCTCAGCTCCGCACCAGCTGTGTGCGGGCACCAGGACCGCAAAGGGGGCTCTGCAGCTGCGGAGACAGCCCGTTAGATGCTCTTTGCAAGAGAACATGGTAAAAAGAAAGCGTTTAAAATTGAGACGTGATCGTACATACAGTGCCTGTCTAGTATCTGAGCGCAAGAGCAAACCTCCTGCTTGCTCTTGGCCTGATTGAGTTGGTGCGGTTGGGGGGTGCTGGGTCCATCCCAGCGCCGGGGCTGACCCCCTGCGCCGTGGTCCCAACTGCAACACCCAGCATCTCACTGACGCTTTGCGTTGTATGGAAACGGCCCGCCATGTCATGTTTGGAGGATTTATAGAAAATAAGGATGCGGTCTGTTGGGTCTCCCTCGGCTGAGCATGCCCATCTCGCACCAGGTTATAATTTACAGTTTATAACTTCACTTTGCTTGAGTCGTGGCTGAATACCCAGCGCTTCATTTTGCACTTTCCAGTGCCTCAGGGCTGAGCCTGCCTGACCCCGAGCCAAGCTGGGGACACTGGGGACAGGGGGACTGCCTGGTCCTAAAATCAGAGGCAACTTGAAATACAAAAGCACTGGCATAGGAGCTAGTGAGCATCCAGCCTCCCTCAGCACCATCACAGTCAGAAACCACCCTTCACGCATCTACTGCAACAGCTCCAAGCTGTAAGTCCTACCACCATCTTCCCCTCCGCGCATAGGGCTGGAAAGTACCGGTGTCATACCCGGGTGTAGCAGTGCCTGTACGAGCAGAAGCCGTAAATACCATCCCAGAGATGTATCACAGGCTCAGGAGACACGACTGAAAAATGGAAACAAATTAGGAAAATAGTGATGACTATAAAGAATATTTTTTTCCTGAACCAAGTTGTATTGCTGTCAACGTGATTCGGAGGTTCTTCATTTATTGTCTCTGATTTTCCCATTTCTTAAAAAGTAGAAAGGTCAGGGAAGTGATTTCTGTCACAGCAGTTCAGGGGAGGAAATTTGTTGAAGGAATTTTTCAAAGAGGAAAATACAAAATTATTGCTTTTCTTAAAAAAAAAAAAGATATCCAGCAATAAAAAAATCACCATAAAGCAAGCAACTTTCTAAAAAGATTATTTCAACAACATTTGACAACAGCAATGGCGAGTTGTTCTGAAAAAGCGCGTCTGTGTGTTCGTGGTGGCAGGAGGATGGGGCGGAGGGGAGGCTGTTTGTTTGGCTTGAGTATTTTGGGAAATAGGGAACCTTTGAATAACTCGGACAGCGAGGATGAAAGGCGATACATTTCTTGGGAAAACTACTACTAAGAAGAAAGCTGTTTATCAGCATTACGTTCTCTGTGTCCTGAGGACCTTCCTGTATTTCAGCCAAATTTCTGAGCCTGTGCAAAACCCAACTGATGGAAGAGAGCAGCAGTAAAGCCTCCGTGGATTTTTGCTGTTAAGCTGGGAAAACGATGGCAAAGGGCTCCAGGCCAGGCGCTACCGGCCGGAGGAAGCTTTGCCGGCTTTTGTGCCCGGTAATTTCTGACCTGAGAAACGTCCATCTTAAAAGCAAATTTCTGACTTGTCTAATTGCGTAGCGATGTGGAAAGGCTGTTGAAACAGTCAGTAGGGAA
>NW_009214166.1:5283-8481 GCF_000690835.1 Fulmarus glacialis
GAAAGATGAGGCTTTGCCCTGCCCTGGGGATAAGGGCTAGCTGGGGTGGGCTGGGGCTCTCCTGACCTGGGCTTGCTGGGTCGGGCAGAGGAGCATCCCTGTCCCGGAGAGATGCCCACGCCACGACCAAGCTGCTCATCTCTCCCTGCAGACATCTCCTCTTTGGGAGCTGGCTGACATCAGGGCATTTTTAAAGTGTTTTTTGTTTAAAATTTGCTGTTTAATCTAACGCCCCTGCTGCAGGGCTGAGGTGGCTGTAGTGGTGAAAATGCAGTTCTGGCTTAAAAATAACATCCTCCTGGGGGCCTTCAGTTTAGGTCCATTTTTCATACAAACTTATGGAAAAGGTCTCATTTAATCCATTTCGAGATGGAAGTGGGGTCGGATCTCTGTGAACAGTGATGTGGCACAATTAATACCTTGTAACTTGCTGTGCCTGCACGCGTAGGCTTCTCGGCAGAGTAAAGATCTACTTGTAGGTAAGATGGAGAGTTTATAAAGCAGCATAATTAATAACCCGCTCCATTATTGCCTACCCATCCTTCCTGCCAGCCTGCAACAGGCCTAAATAAATGACAATTACCAGAGAAAATGACACAGAAATATGGCTCCAGCATTGCTCCAGAAAGCGCTCATGTCTTTTTAGAAGTTATTTGGCCATTAGGAGGGCCTGGGAAGGGTACCGCTCCCGACGGAACCGCGCTGCTGGTCCTTACCGCGACGTGCGGTTGCCTCTTGATCCCGACATTAAAGCAGGACTGGGGCTGACGGATGTCTGCTGTGCTTCGTGTGTCGGGAAGTGACAATATAGGTGGATTATCCCTAATTTTGAGTCCAGTTTAGCAGATTATTTCAGTCAATTCCCCTCCGGTTTCTAGCAGGCAACCAAAGTGTTTTTGCCTTGGGTTTTCCTGAAGTAATGCCTTGATTTTGGGCTACTGTTAATCACTAGAAATGAGGCCAGATTTCAAGGTAATCAAGCTCCTAATTAAGCACCTGAGCACCTCTGCAGTCTGTCCCAGGATGTTCCACAGCCCACGCGTGCAGCGGGCAGATGCGGGGGGAAAAACCGCAACACCGACCAACAACAGTCTCCCGGGAAGAAAAACAAACACCTACAACTTTTATTTTCCAGCTGTATTAATTATTCAAGAACCGAGTGAGAAGCTGGGAAATACTAACCTGGTCCGGGGAGAGGAAGGATTGCTGGTTTAAGAGGAAGGTGGGAAGGGGCTGCGTAACGCCCGGGGTCCCTGAGCTGCGTCCCCCGGGGGAGGCGGGCACCCAGACGAGCAGCAAGCCCAGCGAAGTCAGCATCTCCCATCTCTTAGAGGAGATGGGATCGATCTTTAAAATAGATGACGGATTTTGTTTTGCCACCTCAATCACTGCTCCCTCCAGGGGGTCACTTTCCCCCGGGGGGTGGATCCCCCGGGGGAGATCCCCCCCGTGATCCCCAGTGCCTTACCTGGGCTGGATCTGTCCCCACCGGTCGGTGCTTGGGACCGTCATTGGCTTTTCTTTTTAGAGAGGGCAGCAAAGAACCACTCACCTAAATAAACCCAAGGGGACATGGGGCTGCTGACGTGGAGTGAGGTTTGCACGGCGGGGGAATGCTTTCTCCTACGGGATCGTGGCTTCCTCTGCTCAATAAGCAGACATGGTCGTTTCATACACCTCTTGAGAATATTTAGGCTTTTAGACACTATAAAACTTGTTTTCAGAGCAAAAAGTCCATGAAGCCCAAAAATGTGCTCCCTCCCTGAGAGCTTTCCCAATCCCCTGCATTCAGTGTGCGCAGTAACTCACCCGACACGACAGCCGTGTTTAACCTCATCGTTAGCACTTTCCCCATTGCATATTTACAGTTGCGTGGGGCTGGGCTCACAATCTCCTCCTCGTTTTCCCCCTGCTCCTGCCGGGGACGGTGAAATCTTTTCCAGGGCTGTAATTTGGAAATAATGTTCGTCAAGAGACTAAAGAACAGCGGGATCAAATTGGTGCCGTTCTCCCGGCAGGCTGCGAGGGAGCAGAGAGCGGCGGCCGGCGGGGGCTGCTTGAAAGGCTGGATGAGGGATGAGGCTTGCCAGGTGCTCCTGCGAGAGCTGAAACTAAAATATTGCAAATTGTGATTGTTTTCCGTGGGGTGGTTGGTAGTATCTCCGCCGCAGCGCACCCCGCAGCCCGCCAAGGGGGAGGGAGAGGCTGGAGGCTCTGGCTGCGGTGCTCCCGTGCTCCACCACACCTTTTCCTGACCCAAAATCTTGCCTGGGAATATTTTCACAACCCGAAGGAGAGCCGAGCCTCCTCTGTCACGTTGATTTCCAGGCAGCTTAGCCCCAGCTCATCTTAAACAGCCTGATATCTCAGCTAGAAAATTCCCGCAGGAATAAGCGTTTGTGCTGCATTTCCGTTGCAACGGGCAGAACAACAAAGCAAAGAGCTTTTCTCCCCAACAGATCAAGCCCTGACACGGAGAAAGGCGTTTTCCAGCAGCGCTAGCAGCGGGCATTGGTCCCCAGCCAAAAACGCCCAACGCCCAGCCAGGGCCGGGAGCACCCTGAGAGCTGCCGCTGTCCGCGGGTGCTGTCGGGGAGTACGTCCGTATCCTCGGTTTCTATCGTAGGTGCAATCGCTGGCTTTATACAAAGCATTTTCTTTACAAAAGCAGCATTTTATTTTAGCTGCAGGTATGAGTAAGAGCATTGATGTGATTGCCTGCAACGCAGGACATCAAACAAGGAGGAGGCAGCGAGTGTAATGAGACCTCGGGTGAGGAACAAAATGTGATTTTGAAGGATGAGGCTCTGGGGGATGCTGGGGTTTCTGATGCAAAACACTTACCTATGCCTGGAAGTAAAGCCTGAATCTATGCAGGCCTGCCCGCTGGGGGAGAGAGGAGGAAATGAAGGTAAAAGCTTGCTCTGATTTTGTTAGGGAGGGAAAAAGGAGAGGGGAGCAAGGCTCCGCACCCCCAGGCAGCCGCCCAGGCCGGGGACATGGGCGGAGGCGCTGGGCGTTCGTCTCGAGGAGCAGAAAACAAACATTTTTGCTGATATCCACAGATATCAAACACACTCCCAGGGTGCAGGCCAGACTATTGACAGGCCAAAGGTTTGTTTTTGTTTTTTCCCCTTAACACCCCATTTTCATGATTCAAATTTTGGTAGAAGCACTGGACTTTGCGCATCTCTCACC
>NW_009214167.1:0-332 GCF_000690835.1 Fulmarus glacialis
CATCCAGAGCTCGCAGGTTTGCCCCGGGGCGGTTGTGCCAGCCACCCCCGGGGCAGGGGCGGGTGGTTGTGGTGCAGCGCGGAGGTGGAGCAGTGGCTCTAACCAGTATGGCCAGCGCAGAACCAGCGGAGCCTGGAGGGCCTGGGGGAGATGGAGGCTGAATGCAACCTTGGCCTGGGGGGGCTGTGAGCCTGGGGGAAGTCTTTGTGCCAGCCAGCCCTGAGTGCACCCTGTCGCACCCTCCCACCCGCACCCACGCTCCAGCCCCTCCCTTTTACCGCGTCAGCTGGGGCAGGAGGTTACGCTCACTGCATCGCCCGCACAAACACACC
>NW_009214167.1:887-1145 GCF_000690835.1 Fulmarus glacialis
CGGGGTTGGGGGTCCATGGCATCTTTCGCCCTTCTCCCCTTCTGTCCTGTAGCCCTGCAGCATGGCCAACAGCCCGGGAGGGGCAGAGGGGTGCAGGGGGGGTCCCACAACGTAGGAGGAGTCTTGCAGTGGGATGGGGATTTGCAATGCAGAGGGATTCTTGCAATGCAGGAGGGGGACTTGCAGTTCAAGGGAGTGTCTTGCAGTGCAGGAGGTGGTCTTATAATGTGGGGGGATCCTGCAATGCATGGGGGGCCT
>NW_009214168.1:0-261 GCF_000690835.1 Fulmarus glacialis
AGGCACGCTGGGCAAAGGGACCTCCCTGTCAGCAGGGCGCAGCCACGTAAGAGCATCCTTGGCGCTTTTGAGATGGTTTGTATGACTCTGGGGGAGGTACTTGGCTCAGTGCTGTTCCCTAGATTTTTAGAAGCCATGCCAATTCTGTGTTAAGAAAACCCAACTTCCAAATTTCTGCCCCTGAAAGGCCCGGGGCCAGAGATACCTGCGTGATTACAGGGGGGCTCTCCCAGCACCTCCCGCCAAGCGCAGGGGACATGC
>NW_009214169.1:0-17612 GCF_000690835.1 Fulmarus glacialis
GGGAGGAAACGCAGCGAGTTCCTCTTTTTTGTCATTTTTCCTCCCATGACGACCCCGATAAAAAAAATGAATAGAATTACCTTGAGGCACGCCAGCCCACTTTCTCAACCTACAGGTAAAACGCCCTGAACCTCACCAAGAGCTTCGGGATTTCCCTGGAAAACACTTAAACATGGGTGCCATTGAAAAGGCAGTGTGGGGGACTGGAGGGGAGGGCCCCTTCCCTCCCCAGGCTACCACCCACCCCACCGCTCCTCCGGACGGAAGGGCTGCCTGGGCTCGTCTCCCATCAGTGCCCCTCTTGGGTGTAAAACGTCCCCTGGGCTGGCCCCAGTTTCATTTTGTCCCGTCTTGGAGCCAGCATTTATTTTTTCTCCTGAACGCTTACACATATATATTGTATACATGCACATGTACACATACACATATAAGCACACATTTCCCTTTTCTCCCTGAAATACAGCTATGGAGTTTCCCATAGAAAGAGAGGAGTTGTCACTTGGAAGATACGCCTGCAGCTCTGGGGCTGCAAAACTTGCCACGGATGATACTTGCTGATGATTTCTGCTCACGAAACGTTAAGGACCTTAGTTTTGTTGGTGTATTTGATTTTTTAGAACAGCCCATTTCTATCCCCAGAAATATATTTTGTACAAAGATTGCAAAATTGTCATTTGCTCAGCGCAAATCGTTACTTTTTCCCCCCCTCTCAAATACCCCAAATTATCCAGGATTGCATCCAGGCTTTTTTTTCTAGAGCCCTTGAAAACCAAAGCCATCTCCTTTGCTTTTTAGAAAGTCGTTTGTCCCCGTGCCATTGCCTGTGCTGGCTGCGGGAGTTGCTCACCCAGCCCCTGCGAGTGCCCGCGCCCTCGAGCTGGCAGGGTCTTCTCCTCCCCCAGCCCCAGCTTGGGCCAGGCCAGCTCCACGGCCGTGGGCAGTGTGGCCTCCGCGAGGAACGACAGGGACGGGTCTCCTTCACTCCCATCCGGACTCTAGGGCAGACTCCACAGATCCCGTCTAATCGTTTTGTGTGATTCATTTTCTTTTATCTTCTCAAAATGTAATCTTCAATCATTCGAGGTTTGCCCAACCGCAGCTCCAGGTGACACCATGTTTCAAGTGCTTTCCTCATTGCTTGTGCGCGCACGCACTCATCCACGGCCGTGATGACAGGGTTGCAGCTCGCTTGTTGGCAGAACCAGTTCACACAGGCTGAGGAGGGAGGCTGCCCGTTCCGGCCTGGTTATATGTTTATATTGTTTACTTGCAGGAATTATTCATTGTTTGCTCCTGGTTTTGTTTTTTAATGGATGTATAATTTATTAGGTGCACTCATAAATATCTGGGAAGCTTTTCTGTTCTTTTTCCACTTTCTTGGATATGCGAAACATCCACAAGTGTGGAATTTCAATTAAACATTGCATTTAAATTGCTTAATTCCTTCTACATAGACTGACTTCAGTAGAGCTGGATGAGAGATGGGTTTAGTCTGTAGTTCCTTCATGGTTATTTTCATTGTATGCAGGAAGAGTCTTCGAAACGATTTCATTCTTATTTTATCCACCTATATGACAACACGTACGAGAGTTTTCAGCATGTTAATTTGAAGAGTAAAATTACAGCCCCGCCGGTGCAGCGGGGAGTTTTGCCACTGATGCCGGTGAGATAGGATCTCATCCAGAGACACGGCGTAAAGCAGGAAAGCAGGAAAGGAAGGGAAGTGCATGGCCAGGGCCAGCACTCTATAGGTATTTTAAAACATCTCTTTGTCAACCACAAGTCAATATTTATCTGATCTGCCTACATACTTGTGTCTCCCCATTGTCATTATAATACTTCCCAAGTATTAAAATAGAACTAACAATTCGTAGCCAGCTTCTACCTAATTCTTCTTCAGGCAAACACTTAGGTTAGTGGGAGTGTGCTCCGTGAGGACATCAGCATCTAGGTATTTTAAAACATCTCTTTGTCAACCACAAGTCAATATTTATCTGATCTGCCTACATACTTGTGTCTCCCCATTGTCATTATAATACTTCCCAAGTATTAAAATAGAACTAACAATTCGTAGCCAGCTTCTACCTAATTCTTCTTCAGGCAAACACTTAGGTTAGTGGGAGTGTGCTCCGTGAGGACATCAGCATCCAGCTGATAAGAATTCAGGATGACTGAGATTTTTTTTCCAAACTTACTCTAAATCTAATAGAGCCCAAAAAAAGGAAAAAAAAAAGGGGAGGGGGGGGAAATTTCTACCTATCGTTAATTTTAATCTGCCTTGTCCATGTCTTTGAGCACTCCAGTTCTTAGTTTGTCTTTATTCACTAAGGCTTCCAAGAAAGCCAAAGAGGGTGTGGGGGGATCTACTTTTAAGAATTTACCATTTTCTTGACATTAGCTTAATACAGCTGTGACTTTAGATTGAGTTAGTAGACTATTTTAGCAGAGGCATCCGTGCAGAACAACCACATGCAGTTTTACCCCCCTGTTTCCTTAGGCTAGCTTGAGTAGCAAAGCATTACACAAAGCCAGGCCTAAGAGACCTTCCTACTGCTATGTGGCATGGGGAACACCAGACTAAGCGAGCCCTCTTGATTTACAGGAGAATCAGCACGCAGATATGAACCCCTGGGGAATGGGAGAAAAAGCAAGGCCAGAATCGCAGCATCATTGAAAAAAAATGCAAACTGGGTTTGAAACGTGCCAGATCTGCAGGAACTTTAAGCATCCCTTCAGTCAAGACTGCAGTGACCCTTTGTCTCTGCAAAATAAGGCTGCGTGTGGAAAGGACGCTGCCTGTCATTCCTAGCTTAGAAATGAGCTGACCCTAATTAGGTTGGAGGTGTGGGGGCATTTTACAAAGGTGCTTGGGGGCCCAGGGGTGCAACTATCCAGCAAAAGGGGTTTGTGGGAATGCCTGGAGAGGCCAGATGCCTAACGCTCATTGAATCAACACGAGCAATTTTAAGTGGTACGTAAGCTGATAATGGAAGTTTGTGACCCCTTTTTTGCTAAGGAAAGTGAAAGTTATGTTCCTAACAGAAACTGATATCTGGAATGAAAGAAACATTTCAGTTTGGCATTCAGGGCACAGTTTGGCATTCATTGGCAACAGGGCACAAAGTTTTCATGAAAGAAAACTCATTGATGGCTTTTGGACATTTTCTTAGGAAGATAATGGTCAATCTGATCACTCTGCTTCTGCCACCTCCCCTCAACCAATTTTTGAACCACCTGGCAAATTCAAACCACCTTCATCATGGGAGCAGAGGTTTCCACAGACTTGCACTCCTGCAGTTTTAGGGAGAAACGGCGGTGGAATAGCGGACAGAGACACAACTAGGGCTGCCTGATGGCCCCACTCGGGACACGCTTATCTCCAGGCGTGCTGCTGGCCATTCCACCTCTTGCCTATCCAGTACCTAACAGATACGGGCACGGCTGCGGGATACAGCAGCCTGGTTTTGGGGGACTGGGAAAAGGGAAATAGAGAGACTTCCAGGATCGAAAAGAGGGTCGTAGGAAGGACTGTAGCACATCAGTGGGAGGTGTTCGGGCCACAAAGAGGATGGAGGGTTTGATGAGAGAACCGAGGGCAGAAGACTGACTATGGCAGTGGAAAGTGCCTAGTAACGTGGAATAAAAATCTATAGGAAGCTTGTTTTATCATTTGCACTGCTCATGGAACAACTTGTTTATTCTTGCTCAAAGCTAGAGTATGAATCATTCCTCTTTCTATTCCTCTTATAGAACAATGCTCTAATCGCCTTTTCCTGAGACCTACCTCACATTACCTCTGATGGCCAAGAAAAATACTCAGGATTTGGCTCCTTGAAAGATTTGCTTCAGAAAACAAAAAACAAAAGAAAACAAAAAATTCAAGAACTGTCCCACACTTTGTATGCCCCATACAGATTTTCTGACATTTAGAAAGGTAGTTTTCTGTAAAACCACTGGAAGCAGCATCACTGCAAAGGATTAGATGAGTAGCATTCTGAGAGGGTTTAAAAGAAGCTATTAATAAACTTTCCAGCTGCAAAAAAACATTTTTAAAGCTTTAACTGGTGAAACTATCTCATCTGGGGCCAAAATATCTCACTAATAGCTGGTCAGTATTCAGCTACATTTTCACAAGGGAAGAAAATCACCTCTGGGCTGAGGATAAGCATGAAAGATGAGAATACAAAGGGTAACTTTTGAGAAAGCTGAAAATAGTGCCTTGCGCTGAAGGCATTTCCTTAACAACAATGGGTGTCACTGTCATGACGGTGGATAATTTTGCCTCCAGCATCAACAAAGCTAAGAGCGAAGTACAAATTCCATGACTGGGGGTGGATAACGATTCTTAGGAGAACACAGCTCGGTTTTCGGATGCCAGCATGAGTTTGCAATCCTGACAGCCAGTCAAGTCTTGTTTTGACTCGTAAGCCAAGGGAATGGGTCTGAAGGAGCAAATATGAGCATAACTTTTACAGTCACTCTACAGACAACAACCACGTTTCACCGTGGAGGATCGTACTTAGAGTTACTTCAGCGGATAGCCCTTTCAGCCGGCGGCGGGTTATTAGTTACACACACAAATGTCGGAACGGCAGTTTTCCAAACAAAAAAACCACAGAGATGACGTGAACATGGACAAACTGAAGCCTCCACTGAAATGCCATAGAGTAGGCGCAGAGCCACTGCATTATGAGATGTCTCTGGTACCAGGGGAAAAGGACTTACTAATATCACCAATCCCTAGAAGGATGATGAAGATTTAACAAGGTAGAGCTACAAACACCAGCACGGTGTGACCTGGGACCGCAGAGCGTGACGGCGGGATGTGGGCTGTGCCAGAGGGAGGGGACTCAACTTACGGTTTGGTGCAATCCCTCTTCTTCACCGTTTGAAGACACTTAGGGCTAGACACAGAAATCCTTTGGCCATGCAGTGAAGACAGAAATCCCACCAACTCATCAGCATTATGGCACATTGTATTTAAACGGGGTTTTGGACAAATTTTCTTTCCCAGCTTCATCCCATATGTTTTTTTTCTCTCCTCAGTCATTTTCTCAATGTACTTTAGAGCCCAACTCATACTTTCATCTTCCTTCACCATTTTTTGACAATTTGAGTTTTTCACTGTTTATATTGCGAAAGAAACTATTAAAATTTGTGTGGTTTTAATACAAAAAGTTCCAAGTACTCTTTTTATAAGATTCTTGATTTTTTGTTTTATTTAGTTGACACGTTATTGAACACATTATTTTGGATCTAAGACTTTTGTACTGAATGTCAGACCCCACCACCCACTAACCTCACAGGGAACAAAAAGGAGCTTTCTCAGCTTGGGTGGAAGAACTGAAGATTTTGAAGTAAGGTGAAGAGATGGCAAAGTTCTGTAGAAGGTGCCCTTAGAAACCGATGCATGTGAGACTATGGTTTTCACAGCACTTGAATCTTTTGCTTTTGCGTATCTTATCTAATGCATATCAAAGTTCAAATAAAACCCACTTTGAAGAAATTTTCTGACAAAAAATTGTTTGCAACACAGGTCGATGAAGAACGAATCCCAGAGTTTCACCAGGCTTTGCTCTGCAGCAGTAGGAATGGTCTTGTGTCTGCAATGTAAAGCCATGAATAGGTACAATTCTCATTGAACCTCTCCCAGATTTGACCTCCATTTGAGATGAAACAACATAAACCAGCTTGATTTTGCACAGCAGGAGTCCACACAGCTGTAATGGGCCTCAAGCCTGCATGTTTTGTATGCCTTTTCTGACTACGAGAAAATGTTTTCTATGCAAATACCTTCTTTAGTTTAACTGAGCAGTATAGCAAGATTGGAACATGTTTCTGTAATACCTCAGCAGTCTTCAATGCACTGAACACATAGCCGATTGTCTTTGCACAGATGGTTTTAAAAATGTAAAGCTCCAGCACAGAGCATGTGCAAAATATATCAGTCCTTTAAGGTCCTAACTGCTCATCAACTCCCATAACACTAGGCATGGAAAAAATGGAGTTGTAGACCCGTGATTTTATAATTCTCCCATAATTCTGTTATAAAAACCTTATTTTATATATATGGTCATATTTCCAGTTTTAGAGAATATAAGTACAAAAGCAAAG
Source organism: Fulmarus glacialis (assembly GCF_000690835.1). Lineage (NCBI taxonomy): Eukaryota > Metazoa > Chordata > Aves > Procellariiformes > Procellariidae > Fulmarus > Fulmarus glacialis. Next base: position 6,115 of record NW_009214169.1, read on the forward strand.
TGAATTTTAGAACTTGGAAAGATGAAAGCATCTCCAAAAACTGCGAGAAAGGGAAAGTGCTGAAGCTGCGGTTGCTGTCTTGGGTAGGAATAATTAACTTTTCTGTTTGCAGTGTAAGTAACCAGATAATGCTATGTAATTGCTTATGATTTGCATTGCTTGAAATGGTATTGCTAATTTCCAGTGATGATTAGCATGTCATTTAAATAATTATTCTGCACCATATCATTTGGACACTTCAATTGCACGCACATCTACTGTGAAATTCCTAGAAGTGTTCTCAACATTTCGAGTTATTTGTAGGCTATACCATACCTTGGCTGTTTCAGTTTTGGGAAATAACAGCAGAAGAAAATTAATAATGCTGTGTTTAAATATAAAATTTACTCCCTTTTAAAAGCTTGACTATCATAACGATTGACCTGTCTGATTTTATCTATAATACTGTATCTTAGCCCTCTAGAAAAAATGTCTGATTGTCTCAACAGCGGTCTAGACCTAAAATGGTGAAAACTTCTCTTTCTCTGGGTTGAGTTTTGCCCTGATGCACTTGAAACCACGGACAGGGTTTCTAGCACTATTTAGAGCAGCTCCCATGCTGCTGTCCGGTGCGTCTCTGCTTGTAGCAGTCAGTGCCCGGACGGAAGGTCTGACACAAAGACAAGGGAATTCAGCAGCCTCTGTAAATCAGCCCTGTAAAAGCATCTGGGAGGGCCTTTGCTAGTGGTGACCAGCTCCTAGGTCGTTATAACCAGCTCCCCTGGAAATGGTCCGTTTGATAGTACACCTTTGCTACAGGGACGTGGGCACTGCTGGAGGGGCTCAGCTGAACAAACACCCTTTCTCTTTGCTTGTTTTATTCTGAGACATCTCTTGGCATGCTCTCTTGAATAAACCCCCATTCAGCATATGAAAAAATGGTGACAACATGGCAGTTCTTGGGTAATTATTATCGAATGCAGTAATACCCTCCTTTTTACAACTTCCTTGTCTTTCAAGCAAGCAATTATTCTAGGAAAGGTCGGTTTTGCTCTGAGCCCATATGCACAGAAGGAAGCCTGAATGCGGTGCGTTGTCTTTAAGCAGTCAGCTGCTAACGGGTGTCCTCACACCCCGCACGTACAAAACTGAGCAAAGACTGTAGGAAAGGAGCTGCTGATTCTCATCACATACCTTTCCTGGAGGAAAAGCCATTGCTACTCATAGTGCCGGGGAGCAGCGCTTTATCTTGCCCTGGCAGAGACCACTTCCAAACGCCCTCTGTGCACTGCACATTTTTCCATGGTTCTTCATCCTGTTCAGAGCAGAGGATGGATTTGAAAGCCGTGTACGTCTCCATCCTGCCCCTTGATAGCTTCTCCTTAGTGACACCTTGCATGCATGAAACTTCCTGGCACCATTTTTGAAGCTGCAGCATTATGTTTTCTAAATGTTTATCGCTGCATTATGACAGCATGAGTCACTGCTGTCAAACACTTGTTAGGAATGCAACGGACTGAGGGTATTTTTCTTTCCTCTAAACTCTGGTTATTTGCGGTATGGAGCTGGGCATTGCCATTGCAGGTTAACTCGGCCATCAGGATTGTTCAGTCCCTGCAGAGACTCAGCCGACACAAAGCATCCTGAGAAGGGCAACAGTGGCTTTTGTTGGGAGCTGCTGACTTTAAATTTTTTTTTTTTCAGGTAATTTATGAGTTTCAGCTAGAAGACTGTTCAGGATTTAACAGTCCAGAGAAGGAAGAAAAGTGGGAGTGGAAAATGAGCAATGAAATGGGTTGAGGCTAGTGCAGCCAGTTCATAGATTTATTTTATCTTTAGTTCATAGATTTACTTTGTTTGTATGCATGAACTTTGGGTAACTAACACTTTTTAACCCACTGAAAAATACACACTCAGTCAATCCATTCAACTATGAAGAGCTTCGAAATTCTCTACTTTTCATTCTACTGCCACCCACATTACAGATGTCATCCTAAAACCATAAATAGCTCTTGGGTTTTTTGCTTTATTTCTACTATTTACACGACAAACCTTAATGTCATTGATCCTATTTTAAAGACAGCAAAAAATCCCACACCCATATGTCAACGTTTTAACATTGATTGACTGGCAGTAAACCAAAATGGATACATATGTACATTTTTTATGGTATAGTAGATAGAAACAATCATTAGGAGGTCTGACAGCGTTTGCCTTGATTCATTAGAAATAATACCAGTCATCCACTTCAAACACTGGAAGCCATGACATTAACTGTACAGGGCAGTAAGAAAAAAACCTTTTATATTCTGGGAATTTGCCCTGATTCTAGCAATTAATACTCAGCTACTGATGAAGGGTACTGCCATTCTTACATATGGGTAGGGGAAGTTGAGATTACCCCTTGTTCCAGGTGTGACCGCCATATTTCCAGAGCCTCCACCTGTCCTGCCCCGGCTTTCTGAAGCAGTTTGCAACCCCTTAAAAAGGTGACCATTTTCAGACCGGGGTAAGGAAGGAAGAAAAAGGGATCCATAAGCAAGACAGAAATATAGGGCTACCCTGCACTTACGGACCTCTTTGTGGAGACATCACTGAATTCAGACACAGGCAGACCGAGGAGATGTCTTGCCTGGGCGGCTCCCTCATCCCTCTTCAGAATGGAGTCATCATTGATCCTTCACCTCTAACAACTCATAGTAGGAGTGATTTTCCACTATGCCTCACTCTCAGAGCAAACATTTTGCTGTTGAAATGTATTTAAATATCACCAAATGGCAGGCATTTTCAATGTTTTTTTGCAGGAAACATGGCCATACTCTGTCATCTCCCTTTAATGCAAACTCTATCAACTGTCTGTATGGCTATTTTAATAATCCTTATTTTTAACTATTTTAGCAAAAATATTTCCTCTGCATCAAATTGTTGAATATCATGTCATCCAAGAGGTGACCGATCACACCTGACAGGAGCTGCTTGCTGCACCCTCTGAGTGGGAGGGTGGACGTTACGGCAGCATTTACAGTGCTACAGCCTGACCTCGCACGGCCCTCGCACGGACACTGTGCAAGTCAACAAGACTTGAGATTGTTTTAGAGAAGACATCCATGCCCACTCTGTTCTCTCTATTTATTTGTGCTCATTTGGGGAATATGCATTCTTTTGAAAGACAAAGGCAGCACCTACAGAGCTTTTAACTAGGGTTGCTCACCGTCCACCATGGATCATCCATCTGGTTGGCAGCTTTCCTGGCAATGGCTGAAGAGAAAATAATGTTTTAACTCCCTTCCTTAGCGGTTATGAGGTCTCTAGCAGTGCAACAGCTGAGAGAAGTTGCATTCCTTGGGTGCTTTCTTGCTTTAGCATCTACAAATCCAAACCACAACTACAACTCAATGTCCATGCTTCTAGCAGAATTAATATAGAAACTTTGGATAAGCTTCTGAAATTTTATTTGAAGCCTCAGACAGTCAAAGAGACAAGACTATAGAAACAAATAAAACAAAAATATTGATCTAAATACATTGAGTAAAAATATTTCTCTGAGATTACGGGATGAGGTTTTTGAGGGCAGAAGTGTTTCCAGAGACCTGAAGTGGCCCTACTTCTCCCAATTTCTCCCAAATATGGTATTTTTCTCTCTACACAAAAAACAGTCAGTATAGATCACATCTCCCAGAATGAGATATATGATGATTTCTAGCATGAAGAATGAATTGCCTCTTCTGCTGTTGATAAAATCATCCCAAGGTCTCTTTTAAAGTAACTGCCAAACCAAGCTTGTTTTTCACTGATTTTATAATCTGCATATGAAAGACTTGATCTGGAATGGGACCTCAGCCTGGCTCCCGATTATATTCCCTCAGGTCTAAAAGTGGAAAAATTATGCATGCAGGGCCTGATTCTGTACTCGCTAAGGAAGGTACAGCTAGGGCAACTGCAATGAATACAGTGGAATTCTTCCAAATTGGCATTCACTAGTGGGAGTATAAATTTAGTCCACATTTTTGTGGGGAAAACAGTTGTGAACAAAAAAATGGCAATTTAATCCATTTTCAATTATTCTTACTCATAAAACTCAGGAACCATATACTCTTCAATTAAAGTAATTTAGATTTCAAATTAGGATGAAGGAATCTCTTTCTTGACTCAGCTAGAACCGCATTTTTAGCTAATTGGAGAGTTTTCTCTCCAAATGTAACATCCTGAGTTCTCACCCCCACCAGAAAGACATCCCAGTTGTTAGCTGTTTTTGTTCCAAAATATTTAATATCTAATCAACCCATTAGAAACAAGCTTCTCATCTTCCTTTCCAATATTACAAAAATGAGTGGGCCAGCAGAACAGACTATACGGCGGGAGTATGCCAAGTAACAAATCAGATATCCCTTTCCTTCTAGAGTTACAGTCACCCTTGGCGGGGCGAGTTTAGAAGTTGGCAGCATCCCTTTTGGCAGTCTCCGTCCCCTTGTAATGCTGGAGATCCGTTCCCTCTGTCTGAGTCGCTTGGCTTGTTCAGCAGAGTCAATTAGACCGCTATTGTATCCCCTCTAAGCCGCCTCTTCTGGAGGTTGTGGAGTCCTGGTCCGTTGGGTTTCCTTCGTAAGGAAGCTCTTCCCAATCCCTGGTCCTTCTTGCTCTTCCCTGAACACTTTCCTTCCTAGAGAAGAGGCACGAGAGCGCACACAGTGCTCAGTACGTGATTGACACAGTGGCAAAACGATGTTTTCTCTTTTGGTCTACAATTGTTCCTAATTTACCCCTAACACTTGGTTTGCTTTTCTGACTGATACCTCTTTTAAAAGCAGAGGCTGGGCTCCTCTGTGGTTGCAGAGACCCAAGCAGGGAATGCAGAGGCTTCCAAGAGGTGGGGAGAGCAGGGGGTGGTGGGGGTAGCACGCAGCCTCTGCCACTCCGGAGGCAACCCAATTTCTGTGTCCCCTTACACGCTACCTGAGCTCAGGTGAAGTTTATGAAGTTTCTTCTCCCTTATGTAGGCACTTCTTGAGCACAAAGCCGAAAGAAATCTACAATAGAAAATAATACTATTTGAAACTAACCTCGAGCCCAGAGAAATTTATAGAAATGGTCCCTTAGGCTTCAGCTAGCTATAAATCAGGTTTTAGGTTCACATCAAGTGATTTTTAAATTTGTTATTTCTTGTGAGAAGATGTTAAAGTTTGTCTAAAAAAAAACCCTCCCATGTGCTCACTTGAGCTCAAAACAAACAAAAAGACCCCAATTTTAATATCTGAATATATGCAATAGTATGAATGCAAAAATTCCCAAATCCTTCATCTGTTTCTCATTCTGAAGAAAATTGATTTAAGCACATATACATAATATTGTGGTCTGAGCAATAGTAGTTGTTTCCAAGCTGTCTTAAGAAAATATGTCCCTGTCATTATCAAGGATAAAAACTTGTCCCCTTTGAAGCTGATGAAAAAATTCTTACCAGCTTCACTGGATAAGGATTTTACTTCAGAGATAACCATCCCTATTTTAACTCAACGTTACCAATGATATGCTGTAACAAAAGCAGTAACTGAAATGTGTACTGTGTGTTTTAAGCAGAGCTCCCAAAGCACTAAATAATCTTTTAAAGTGATTCCATATAGGAATAGCTTTTCTTAGTACAATGCAAGGACAATTTTGGTAGCAGAAAGTAACTGCCCAAGAGCAAATAGTCATGCTGGTATTCACTAATTACTCTAATCATCATTATTAGTAATTATTATTTTTGGCTATATTTTCCCACAGGGCCAGCATAGCCATAACACTTAGCTAATTTTAAGCCCCAAGGTGCCACATGAGACACAGCAGTCCCGCATCCCGAAACGCCCTTCTCCGCAGAGATCTGCCTCCTTGCCGAGGCTGCTGAGGCAGCATGCTGCACCAAGCAAGCCCAAACAGGCTCTGCCAGCCCCACACTGACACCTAAATCAGCACCCAGTGTTGAATTCAATTTTCACTATTACTGTGACGTGCAGAAAACAGTGCTGGCCAAAACAAAGGACTTCTCAGAGTTTTTCTCTCTTTTTCTCTTTTTAGCTTGGTCCTTTTTGAAAAAACAACAGTTAAATCAGTGCAATTCCTGGATTCTTTTCTCAATTATATCATCAGCAAAGGGTTTGAAGAAGTACAATTTGCTTAGCAGAAGGTAAATTGTATAAAAATACATTTGTTCCTAAAGCTGCAACCAACCTGGAAGACTGCACCAATTTAAATACTGTTTTCTATGAGATTAATTAAATCCCTGCAAATACCCAGGGCAGATCTGCCCTAACACAGAAACACAGTTCCTGCTTCAGGGAGCCGTTAATAAAGTGCCATACGCTAGTGAGATGCAGGCTCCTTTGGCTGTGCTTCGCCGTACCGCACAGCCCGAGGGACCCAAGGGGTGCACAGCTCTGGAGCCCAAGCGGTTGATCTTGATACTCCTTATTAGCTGGACTAAACATAGGTCTGCACGGGTAATACTGAAGTCACCTCTGCCTGAACTGCAGAGTTAGCCCATGTCTGCCATCAGTTAAATAACATTTCTGAGATGGGTTTGCTCTGGATAGCAAGTCTGTGGTGATGCTCCTTGTTGCTGTTAAACCTTGGCTATTTGAGAAGAATATTGCACTAAGGGACATAACCTCACAATTTGAAATGGTTCCTCATCTTTTCTGAACCAAAGCTCGTAATGCAGTTACCTGTTTGGGATGTGCTGAAAACACTGAAAATAAATGGATGGGAATAATGAGAAATTATTCCCACCAGAAATGATGTAGTCCTCCCCAGCTTTAAGCCTGCATCCCTCACCCTTTTATTGCCATTAAACCCATTGCACAATTTGGCATCAGACTGATGCCAACGAGGGTGTGTCTGTGCTTGGGGTTTCAGGACAACACTGAGAAGGAAACTTAAAGAGACGCTTAAAGCTTAACCTAGAAGAAAAGAGAAAGCAGAGACCTCACCAGCAGAGGTGAGTGGTCAGTGAAAGCACTGTCTTTCACACATTCCTCACTGCCTGAGGCAACTGAAGTAGGACTGTGTTTAGCAGCTACAACACAGTAAAGTGTATTTTTGGGGGAGCGGGCTGTCAAATATGGTATCTTTGCATCTATTTACCTCTGTATCTTTCCTATTACATGTATTAAGAGAACAACACATTTCGTATATGGCTGTGACTGACGTGTAATCGCTCATAATTATAATCCTTCTTCTCTCCTTTTTCAGCTCCCTGAAATGGCCCGCAAATATTATGGAAAATTAACATTCCTTTCTGTACTGAATGCAATAGACTGTGCATGCAATAGTTTTTACAGTAGTTCCAAGACAGAAAAGATTAAAAAGCACTTTAATTATAAATTATTCAGAAATACATTATATGAAATAAAATGTTAACGTGAAGAAAGCAGAAGATGATGTTGCAGCATCCTACAATACAATGATAGGGCATAAAAATAACGCACAGCTTTTGCCACCCCTCAAAAGTGAGTGGAAATGGGGTTGGAGGAGGAAACTTGTGTAAATGAATTTGAATGGAAGGATGAAAAGCAAGAGTTCCCTTTTTCCAAATATTTACCAAACGAGCTCTAGGCTTAGTTACTTAATGCACTCTAGAAAGTCATACAATAAGCAGACTTGTATAAAAGTAAAAAACCTGCTGATATTAAAATATTGTCAAAAAGCTTCTGATGTCAACCATAATAGTATATTAAACCACAAGGACTTATCTGAAGAGCTGTCTGACTTCAATGACCTTTGCATCAGTCCCAAACAAGCTTCTAAACCATTGAAATATATAGAAAACATAAGCATAAAAAAGGGGGAGTTAACTTTTTTACTGTGAATGGGCTGGCATCCGATCCATTTCTGTCCTGTGCATCCATCAGAGAGAACTTTCTTCCTACCTGTAAATAAAAAGCAAGATGTCAAATTTCATTAAACATACCTATTGTACAGCAACACAGAAATTCTGAAGAATTAAACCAGCTAAACAAGACATTATTGCTGCAGGGATGTATGCCAGCATGTCCCTTGTGAAAAACATGAGGATTCTTCCGACATGTTGGGCTTGGTTCATCAGTGAGTTCATTTTACACTGTTACAGCTCTTCTAAGATCAAGTCTTACACCAGCATAAAACTGGCATGCTGCACTGGGTAAATCAGGCCCAATATTTAAAATGCTAAAAATCAATTCTTACCAGCCGCAGGATGATTATTTTAAGTGGAAAAATGTGTATTTCCTAAGGGTTGTTTGCCACTTTTGCTCAGAATTCATAACACAACTTCTGCTGAATAACATCCAAAGTCTCCGATAGTGGTTCAGCCAAAAGTCAGCCCTCAGAATCAGCTCAGTTGCATTTCAGGGTGTTTTTCTGCAATAACTAATACATCTTTCCCACTAAATAACAGTCCCTACAAGCTGACAATCCAAAGAACAAATGCTTGTTGTAATTAAAGCGACTAAAGGAGAGAATACATCTGGACCTTAAGAAATACAGTAACTCTTCCAAAAATCTGAAGAAATTTCTCTTCTCTTCAATCCCAGCCTAGCAAGCCTTTAAATTCAACACGAAGGTGTTTTCCAGTACTCATGGTCCAACTCCTCCGCTTGTGAAGAATCATGGATTCAGTCACCAGAGGAATCCAGCCAAGAAGCCACCTTCAACTCCAGGCCAGGCGCTCTGCCGGTCCAAGTGACCGAGGAGCCGGGCTAGCACCACGTCGCGAGGAGTAGGAGTGCGTGCTGCACAGACACACACCCTGCCCGATGAACCTGTGCACCCTCGGAGAGCCACAGCTGAACACCTACACGGGTAAGGCTGCCAGGGGATACAAGAACGCAGCTTACTCTTCAGGTTGTCACAGCAGGCTTTCAAGCCTTGCTCTAGACTATAATATCCCATTATATACATGACATGATGCTGGACTAAGACAAAAGGGCTGAAATCATGAATGGCTTTGTTCCATAGTAAGGTAAGTGTACATAAATCACTGCTGCTGTGGTCCCAGCCTCTCCTGACCACACAGCCACCGGTGCTTTTCCTTGCACTGGCTGCAGACCTCATGCACGGAGGCAGCAACCGGCTTCACTGAGTTGTTCCAGCAGAAAAACTAATAAAAAAGTTAACAGTGTTCAGTTGGATCATCTCCATGAACTGACTTGCTGTGTCATCACATGAGTTCCTGTGCTAGCAGAAGGGTGAGAGCCCGCAAGTGCCACCAGATACACAAAGAGGTAAATAGGAGTTGCACCCTTCCACAGAAAAAAGCAGCATCTCACCAGGCCTGGGGACCACGCGGCTTACATGTTCTGTTAAATAATGTTCCCTAGGGACCGCACGGCACACGATAACCTTGCTTGTGCAGGATCTAGTTATACAGCATTGTGTTCACAGGGGTGATTATGAGCAAAGAAGTCTCTGTGACTATATACCAGTTTTTCTCATTCTTAGTTTTATCAAAAAATGTAAATTTCATCCTAATTTCATATTTAGCATTTTTTTTTATTATTATTATTTTTCAGTTATGCTCAACTTTGCCATCTATTCTGTGTCGTTTTCATGCCAGAATTACAGGAAGCTTTCCCAATGCTGACTTTCATATACTTATTAGATGGAGTTTCAGTTGACCTCAAGGCAGATACACATCAGATAAGAAAACTCAGAATACAAAAGACAGAGGCAAAGCAGTTTGAACCAGAAACGCAGCTGACGTATCTGGACCTTATTAGAGCATTTGATACAGTGCCTCAAAAAAATTTACTTGAAAAATTAATTCAGATCTGCTTGGATCTAAGGACTTTCACATGTTTTGAAAATGAATTGAAAGTTGTAGGGTTATGAAAGTGGCAATAATATTAAGTGGAAGGGTGGTGCCTGGCATAATTTGACACACATCTTTTAACAATGAACTAATTAAATGGGAAGATGACGCTAAACTGGGAAACAGTAGCAAGCAAAAAAAAAAAAAAAGGGGGGGCAAAACAAAACAAACCACCAGAAACATACATTTAAGAATACCTGAGTAAATAAGATGACATTTAGTGTAAAAAATGGAAGATACCAGAGTTAGATGAAAACAGTCCAAATCCATCAGGGACAATATGCAGCACTGGGAAAACAGTAACACTGAGAAAGTCCTCCAGGTGACAGGAGTAGATTAGCTCTGAGGCTGCAAAACAGTGTGGGCTTTTAAAAAGGGATTTTTGACTCCACATGCCAAAGTAGCTGTGCACTATGGACAGTGACAGCAAAAGTCATTTTCTTTCTTCTTTTCAAGAGACTGAGCCTAGATTTTTCACAGACTTTAAATCATCTCCTAGGATAAACTACAAAAAGGATCTTGCTCCCTGTACAGAGAATGTTCCTACTTTTCTCTGTTTGACTTTATCCCATTATTTTGGTTTATGCTAAGCTGAAAAACTTCAACCAAGTTCCCTCTTTCACTCGTTTTATTGTTCAAAGACTCGTGGACAATCTTCAGACCTGCCAACCACAATGTAGCAATATGTGCCTTTTCATCTTTCCGAAAAGCCATTCTTTCTAAACAATTAACAGTTTCCCCATTTTGTTCGGCTCTTCAAGACTGCTCAGGACTCAAGAACAATGTAAATCCTAGCACAGACAACTAAAAGAAGGGATCCAATACTGAGGAGGAGTGGAGCTTCCCCTAGCATATGCAGTGAAGCACGCCTGATACAGCACGTCACACGGCAGAGGAGAGGGGAAGATGTCTGAGCTGAGACAGTTCTCAGTCCAGAGCTGACGTTCTCAAGATGCAGCTTTAGCAACACAGCCAGGCAATGCGATGTGCCTGAAACATGGGCCTTACCTGCCTAGAGCTACGCCCATCTGTGGGGGCATTTTCAGAACTACAAAAAGAAATAATTATTTTATGGCCTGTGCTAGACCTGAAGAATACGGAGTTACTCCAGATTTCCCTGATGTGACAGAGCAGAATTTGATTTAGAGAAACCTATCGGATTGTTTAACGGTGTGACATTGGAGGCTATGAATGCTTTATTATTTGGATTGTTTTTAATTAAACTGGGCAAAAGCTCTCAATCTTAAAATGCAACATCAGGATGTAAATAAAAACATCAGTAGCTCCTTCCTCCTCTGGTTTCCAGAATAAAATAGCTTTTATTTTCACTGTGCATAATGAAAGGAAATCACCGTGCACCAAAGGTTCTTCCCAAAGACAAGCAAAATATGTTAGCCTGCGAGCTGCAATGTATTGAACAGATGTTAACCTGCCACCGTACAGGCCTTCCCATATTAACCCTCGATTAGCAGGGTTCGCTGCCTAACCAATGTTTTGTAACATAACTGCTGGTCCTAACGCATAATCACACTGGGAATCCTCATAAACTGTTAAAATCAATAGAACGATTTAAAAATGCAATTCGGGACCAAAAAGCTACCGGCATTTTCCACCTGGGAGTGTTTCCTAGAGCCAGCGCAGCGCCCGGCGCTGCAGGACACCGCACCCCCTGCAGGCGGTGGGGCGGCTGGGGAACACC
>NW_009214170.1:0-209 GCF_000690835.1 Fulmarus glacialis
CCCCGGGCCCGTTTGGGTCCTAGTTCCCAGCCAACAGCCACACACTGCCTCAGCCATGAAGGGGTTGAGGGTGAAACAACGTTTTGCCCCCAGCAGCTCTGGTCTGTGGGCCTGGGTGGGAGGGGACACACGCTGCCACCTCCTTCCCCCTCACCGGCACACTGCTGGCCCGGAGCTCCCTCGCTCTGAGCGCCTCCGTGACTGTTTCC
>NW_009214171.1:0-2639 GCF_000690835.1 Fulmarus glacialis
GAAAAGATCAAATGGGAGGGAAAGGGGGGGATGACTCGTGGGTGTGCTGTAAGCACCCCCCGGCCCTGGGGAATGTGGCCTTTTGCTGCTTTGTGCATCACCTCGGCCAGAAGCAGGGGACCCTGGTTCCCCGTGGGGCTGGCCAGGATGTGGCCGTCTCCCACTCTCCATCCCAAACCCTCTCCCCGGCCACCAGCCGCCTGCTGTATTTTAGGGGGTCATCTTAGCCGTGAGCCCCCGGGCCAGCTCCTCATCAGTCACCACCTAAAAGCGCTACCCAGAGGTCTCCGGGCGACTTTGCTCGTTTGCTCCCATTCCCGCTCGTCCCTCCGTATTCCTGAGCGTGCGTCGGCCGGCTGCCCCCCCAGCACCTTTCCTTCCTGGATTTGTAAAGGGATTTATCCTGCAGATTGCTTCTCTATTGGTTTTAATCATTAAGCTGGAATTGCTATTGCTGGATGTAAATAATGTGTGCCAGCTCTGTTTGCTGACGGAGCTGGGAGGAGTGCTGCTCTCGGGCTGATGGGGACAGCAAATATTGCTGGGGCTGAGGAAGGTGATCTGGGATTTTGAGGGATTGGTTCATAATCCCATCAGCTTCCATAAACATATCTGCTAGCTTGCTCCGCAGAAGCTCTTGAAATGCACAACGTTACTGATGCCGTGCTCGCAGCAGCAGCCCAGGTAGGTCGCGTGGTCCGCCTCTGAATTGCCTTAAAACATCTCCTTGGAGCAGGTCTCTTCTCTGCCTGGTCTTGCTGGGCAGGTGGGATGCTCTGAGCACCTGGGGAACACTATAGCGGGGAAAATAGCTTCAAAAGCTTGGATTTGAGATCCTTAAAGTTTTGAACTATCTTCTGAACAAAAAAAAAAGGTCCTCTTTTGCTAAGTGATTGCCCAAGGGACAAATCCGTCAACCTTTCTGAAGTCAGCCAGCCTTTGATACGATAAGTGTCTTGCAAAGCTGAGAAAATCCTTACAGCCACTGTGAGCAGAAGCACGTGCGTGGGGAGGGCAGCCCCACGTACTGCGCGCTGCGGGAGCGGGAGCCGGGCAGGCCACCGAGACAGGGTCCGGTGCCTAGAGAGAGGTCTGGGAGCTGTCCCTGAAGGAGAAGGGATTGCAGGAGGCGGCGGGTGGACTTACAGGAGGAAGAAGCTTTTAGGTGCAGTTAGTGACGTTATGCAGATGGGTAGTGAGGTAATGCTAAAACTCTTCCTAGCAGCCATGCCTTCAAAGTGGAAATCATCTTTCGATGTGGGTTGTTTACAGCCATTGTGCATGCCCGTCTCAGCCAAGCGTCCAAGTGCTGGGGGGCAGAGGCCCCCTCCCTGCCCCCGGCAGGGCTCCTGCCTGCTTTGCCAGGCTAGCTCTTTGCCCCAAGGGCATTTCCAGGCTGTGCTCTGCAGGGTCGTTGCTCTGAGCGGGTCGGCAAGGGCAGCGCCTGGTCTGAAACCGCCCCTTAGGGATGCCAGGGAAGGGCTGATCCAGCAGTCCTGGGGGATGGAAGGAAAGTGGGGTGCAGTGGTACAGCACCTCCACCTGCCTCCCCATCCCACGCTGCAAACAGCAGTCCTTTTTTGTTTTATTTTATTTTGATTTTGCGGGCTTGCACGTGGAAGTGGGCAGGGATGATTGCCGGAGGCACCGAGCCTGCACCCGGCTCCGCTCCGGCTGGCTCTGCCTGACCCCTTCGTGCCCCCCGCGTCCCCCTCCCCAGTTGGCAGGAGGCAGTTCATGAAATTCGAGTGTGCGAGCAACGCGGCAGAGGTGCTGGGCTGCGACCTGGAGGAGCTCACCACCGCCGTCTTCAAGCACCACCTGAAGCAGATCCTGGCGCAGGTCACGGCACGAGGCAGCCGGCTGCCCCCGGCGGAGGAGAGGCTGGCAGGGACCGGGACCTTTTTCCTTTATTTGTGGGTGATAGGGAAATGCCGTGCTCTGTGCTCCTCTGGACTTTTCTTTTCAGGCAGCGAGGTCCATTTAAGTATGTCCATATTAATTAAATTATTAACTGCTCTGTCATGTAGCTGCCCTCAGCTCTACAGCTGACCCTGCCTGCCACTCCGTAGGGACACCCGGAGATCAGGCGAAGTCAGATAGTGCCACTGGCGCATAAGTGATGTGGCTTAAATGCTGTGAGAGCTCTCCCTAGAAAAGGGGGGGGGAACCCCCAAACCAGGAGGGCAGCAGGGTGGGCGTCCTTCCCCGTGCCCACAAATGAAGCCGTGCCGGCGTTGTGCTGCGTGCGCCCACGTGCTGCAGGGAGACCTGGACACGGCGGGGAGTTGTGCTGCTGCTGGACAAACTGCTGCTGAGCCACCATAAACCTCAAATTAATATATGGATCTAATTCACAGCGGCAGATCCAGCATGCACATGGTGGGGGGGTGTGAGATACTGCCTGGCTTTAGGATCAGCCTTTACATGCCCAGCTCGTCTTCGGCGGCAGGATTACAGCTGGGCCCCTGCAAGTTATTCCGATAAAGGCAAGAACTTGCAGAACTGGCCTTTAACATGGCAATAGTTTTATTTCTTAAATATACACTAGGCAGGAGACACTAGAGGAGCTGAAGGCAGGTGGGTGGATATGCACTGCTTGTGTAACCGGAGCGATGCCGTGCCCGGCAGGCAGAGGC
>NW_009214171.1:2659-2974 GCF_000690835.1 Fulmarus glacialis
AGCCAGCGAGGGAATCCCCTCTTACCGGCTCAGCTCCGCGTAGGCTGAACTCAGCTGGAAATAAATGATGTGTCTTTGCCTGCTTTTCTCTCTGCCTGTGCCAGGGCCGAAGATGACGGGCGTGGAGTGCGTGGAGGGGATGGCTTCGGGTCTCTATGAAGAGCTCTTTGCCGCGGTCGTCTCACTGATCAACAGGTACGGAGCTGCCGGGTGCCGCGCTGAGGGTGTCTGTGGGCGATGGCTCCTTCTCCTGGGGCTGCTGAAGAGGAATCTTGGCTGGGGGCTCTCTGGAGAGAGGCATGGAGCAGGCAACTG
>NW_009214172.1:0-6003 GCF_000690835.1 Fulmarus glacialis
GCCCCGGCAGCAAACGTCGGGAGCGGTGGTACATGCTCCTGCTCACTGTGCCGTCAACCCCCCCAGCCAGCTGATTAACCTCAAACCCACGGGGTCCTCCCCGATTCTCCAGTTGTGTTTGCAGCGCAGTTACAGGAGAATATTCAGACATGACCACCACCTAGAGGCTAGAGCACTAAATGAAGCTAGAAAGATTTATAGTCGAGATGGGCCAAAAAGGGGGTTGGAAATATTTCACGAGCCCAAATAGAACAACAACAAGTGCTGGGTATCTGGACCACCTTCCTCCAAACCCAGGGTGGCCATCACCTCAACTTCAGCCTACGCAACAGCAGCCAACGGCAGCACCCAGCAAACCTCCCACCCTGGGGAGAGGCATTTAGGGAAGGAGTTTTGCAAAGGGCAGAAGAACGGGGGGCCCTTTTCCTCCCGTGCATCCTCCCCTGCATGAGGGGGGCTGAGGAGGAGCCCGCGATTCTGCTCCAATGGAGAATCAGATTCCGGGGCACACGCTTGCAGGGGGGGACGTACGCAGCAGCATTCCTCGGCTTCGGCTGTGAGAAGCCAAGGTCCAGCAGCACAGGGCTTGGCAGGGACGCGCACGGCAGCTCACCGGTCTACGGTCCCTCAGTTACATCCACGCTGAAGTCACCGCTGCGTGTCTGTCCCCACCAACAGCCAGAGACGTGTGCAGTTCGATAGCGGGCAAGTTCTTCTCCTTTCGAGGTGGCAGGAGCGCGGTCGGCGGGGCTGAGACTGAAGGCGTGTACGAGCCCGTGTCCCCTTGCCTCCAGCTCCGGCCGGAGGTGACGGGGAAGGGCAGAGCCAGGGGACGGCTCCAGGTCCTCTCCCACCCTCCCACGGTTTGCGACTTCGGCTCGTCCTGCACTGGGGACCCATCTTTGTGTTCCACAGCCCCACTGGGTCGTCTTCCAAGAATTTGTCTAATCGCTTACTAAGCCATTATGATTTTTGGGATCCATTTGGGCAATGAGTCCCGTGGCTTAATTACACGCTGTGTGAAATATCTTCGGTTTGCATCTGCCACTTGGTAATTTCATTTGGTGCCTCTTTGTTTGCTTTGTCTTCCAACACAAGAGCCATCGACCCCTATTCACTTTCTCCGTGCCACTGCATGAGTCTATATGTCTCCCTCCTCCTTTTTTCCCCCCTCGTCTGTCGATTCTTTGCAAGACAAAAAGAGTAATTTATTTAATTGTTGCTGATATAATGTGCTAAAACTCTCCTTTACCCTCCAACAGTTAATTACACTTGTTAATTATTTTAATTACTCCCAGGGTAATGGTCCAGGTATAGAGGAGGACCCCACTGGGCTACAGAGGCATAAAGACAGAGCAGAAAAGTCAGTGTTTACTCTGAAGAGCTACGTTGATATAACCGGTCTGTAACAGCACGGGTGGTGAAACCGGAGCAGGGAAAGCTTGGCCTAGATTTGCAACTTTCTGTTTGCGGCAAGGAAAGATTTCTGGGAGGCGGCCCTGGGGGAAGGCAGACCTTGCGGGAGTTCCCTTGGACTGGGCTGTCGAGGCTCGGCGTGGCGACTCCAGCCTCCGCCTCCCTAGCAGAGACGACGCTTTCAGTGCAAAATGGAACCGTGACTGGGCGACGTGGTTATGGCCGGCACCTCTGTGATGGTAGATATGGTTATATGAAGGAAGAAATCAAATCAAGCAAACTTTCAGCCCGGCTGGAAAGCTGAGGCTCAGCGACAGCCTACCTCTAACTACAAGACTAAGGGACCGGCAGCCCCCCTATCAGTAAAACAAAAAAGATCATTTGTGGTCTCGCAGAGCAGCATCTGCCAGCACCCTTGTAGCCAGGATGAAACCTGAGCGTTGCCGCAATCTAAACCTCCTCTGCAGTTGCTTTTATCTCACTAGGGGGAAAACAAACAAGGGAACCAGAAAGCTTTGTGGCTAAGATGTCTCACATCTGGTTTTAGCTCCAAGAAATGTAGTTCCACCCCCTCCCCGAATTGTTAAACAAACAAAAAACCCCGGCGATTTTCCTGGATTTCGGCTCTCAGATAACTTACAAGCAGCTTTGACTGCGAATTCCAGGCTTGCCTAACGAAAGCACCTCGCGTGGCTGGGAGGGAGGCAAACCGAAAAGCCGTGCCCTGGGACTGGCACCCACCGTCTGCACTGGGGATGCCGACGCCTGGAGGGAGAAGCGGGTTGTGCCTCGGCACTGGGAAGCATTTCCAATCTGGGACAATTCCTAAGAAATGTCAGCCCGGGAGTGCTCTGCCGGAGCTCTTGCACCTCCCCGGGACAGCCTCTGCATTGCAGGCTCCTCGCTTCTGCTCCAAGAGGGACTTCAGCCTCGTCGCTGCTCCGGGGGAGCCTGGCTGAGGAGTAAAACGAAGCTGGGCTCTCCTAGGGAGAGATGAATTTCCTATTTCCAGCGAGATGAACCTGGTTTAAATCTTGACCACTCTATTTTTAGGTTTCAATACAGCATTTTTGCCTGTGTTATTTATGCTTCCCCCTTTTTTTTTACGAATGCCTGGAAATGTTTAAGATGTGTCCAATTGTATTAACATGCCTTTGAGAGCTTTATGGTGTCAATGTGATTTCCACTCTTTTAGAAACAGAGCTTTCTAATTTGCGATTTTATTCCTTTTATATCACAGAAGCACCTACTTCATTTCACTGCTTTCAGGTGCCACGTCAATCTGAAGTTCACGCTAATGCATTTGGACATCACTTACATTTCCATTTGACACCTTTCGAGCAATTCCCTTGCTGGTGCCCCAGGAGAAAGGCAGCGTCTCATTCCTCCGGGATCCTCGCCCGCCGGCCCCTCACTGTCCTCTTCCAGCAGCGTTGGAGGTAGCTGAATCGGGGCAGATGAAGGGTGTGGGAGCAGCACAGTGGTCTTCTCCCCATCCCCTCCTGCAGTCACCCCAAGCCCAATCCTAGTTACACGCCTTCAAAAGCAGGGGATGGTAGCCAAATGAGACATCAACGACTTCTGTCACCCACCTCCGCGTTCGCTTGTGACCAGCTCCCCTCTCTTTCGGGCGCTGGGACGGTCTCTGGCCAGAAGCCACGTTAACATTGTTCTCCCAAAATGCGAGAGGCTCCTCGAAAGCCGTGCAGCGGCGGGGCCCGAGGGGTGTTCTCGGCTCTCTGGAGCCCGTCCAGGGCATCAGGTTTCAGAGCAGGGGCTCCCACGCCGGCTGCGTGGGGAAGGAACGTCTCCACTGGGACAATGAGAAAGGAGCGCCATCCGTTTCTATTCAGGGGATTCAATTTTCTTTCTGCTTCATCAGACTAACACCAATGTAACTCCATTAACTACCAGCGAGTTGCTCTTGATCTGAAAATCAGACCCGTCGGATTTTCTGGCTTTTGCGGGTGGTCACTTCATCCAAAGGAGTGAAGGTGGATGTAGGATGTACCTACAAAAGCCTTCCCTGTATGTGGTTTGAGGGGATTGGGGTTTGTTTTCTTTCCCCCATTACCTTCTTTTTTTTAAATCCCAAGGACCTCACTGTGATTTTCATTTTCTGCTTGCTGACGGCAGCCGTGCTTTTTCTCTCCCGTTCCTCCCCCCGGGCCGCTCCAGCACATTGCTCATGATGGACACCAGGAAGAAGTCTAGAGGTGCTTCCTTCCATTTCAAACCTTGCTTTCCAGGACGGTGAGCAGTGTTTTTCTAAGCCTTTCATTGTTCTGACAAAGCAATAAGCAAATGCTCGCCCAAGTTCTGTTGAAGACCCTGTAAGAACATCCGTTATTGCGAGGAATGGGAAGTCTCGGTACTTTCTCTTAAAGGCATCCTGAAGTTACCTCAGCCCCACGCTGCACGAGGAGCCTGCACCAAAAGTCACATCACGAGTCGTATTAATGCACCAAGCCTGGCAAGAATGACAGAACAAAAACCCTAGTGAAGAGCCTTGCTTTGCTCAATGATTGCTACTAAATAAAATCACTGTGATGAATCTCCTTAGCAAGACGGGTCTGAAGCATTAACATGATCCCTCCAGTGTTGCACTAAAATTGGGTCATTGTTCACTGTCATCTCACTATATTACCCTTGACTCTGTAGCTGTACACTGTCAGCGTTTCTATTTGGACAGGTTAGCGTGGCCCCAGACGCTGATTCCCACCAAACCACCCTGCTATCCTCTCGACACCACAACACCTTCCGGGCCTGGCACTGGTCACCCAAATGCCCAACACTACTTACCCACAGACTGCAGTCAGCTCGACACACAGGTCTTCTCTGCATGTAAAACTGAACGATTTCTAGGGTTCCTGCTCCCGATATTCAGCAGGTAACGGCATCGGTAGTGCTCACTGTCTGCTTGTTAAACAGGACATAAGACTTGTCAAACTACCTGAAACGATAATGAATGTCTAAAACATTATAACCAGCAGTATCACCTCCTTTCACCAGGTTTCACTGCAAAATCCAAGTCAACAGTTGTAATGTATCTTGTCCAATAACTGACGAGCTATACGGGCATCTCACCATTGCCAGTTGTTGCCAACTTCACTTTAAATCTCTTCCCCTAGCTAAAAATATCATTATGCCACCTCAGAACCAACCACCACTATCTTTAGACTCACGAATCTGTTCGCCACGTCGCATCTTCTAAGGTCCGTGATTGTTACGATTAATAATGATAATCAAACTCCCACAGCCGATCTTGCCTGCCTAGCGATTCTATGAATCTTTCATAACCAGCCTCAGAATAGGCAAACTTGTACTGCTTGTGCCCAGAGCACTGCGGAACAGCCAGCCACCCATCGCGGTGAGGGTAGTTTCTCCACATATTCCAAGTAAACCTGAAAGCAGGTACACCCAACTGACCGGTCAGTCAAAAAGTTTTCTCCCTTCGAAACCTCTACTTTACGGTCAACCATAAACTAAGCAAAGCTTGTGAGCTGACGTGGAGCTAGCCTTTGATTCGGCGTCTAGACATCAGGACCAACAGACGAGGAGGATTTGGCAGAAGGCAGGCAATCTATTCAGTTGTGCAACTCGCTCAATACCCCATTGCTCAGAAAAGTTATGAATTTGAGCAAGGAGGTTTGAAAAGTTCTTAAGCAATTTTCTGTACTTATTTGAAACAGGAATCTGATTGTAACAATAGTTATAGAATTAAGAACAACTCTCGTCCTGGCACTAGGAGAGGAAGAAATAAACAAAACCAAACACTCAATTGTATGTTTCTGTATAACAACCTCCGTATTAAAATGGAGAAACATGACTTGACATACAGAATGACCTCAATTAGCATATGACGGGCTGATTATACCTTGGCATATGGATGAGCCCTTTGCTAAGAAGAAAATAGCAACCATATTCACAGTGTCTGCTGTTATTTAAATAACAATGCTTGAAACGCTCAGTGACTAGAGGCTAAAGCCAAAGAGAAATGGTTCAATGGTACCAAGATTTGGAGAAGGAGCCCACCTTCCTTGCAGAACTGGATTTGCTATTTTAAACCCTTTTAGAGAAACCACTGGCGGGGCTGCAGGGGGGAATATACAAGTATAAAACATTTCATTCCAATATGCATTTTCTCCCTGAAGCAGTACAGGCCCATCGGTATTTCTCATTGACTTCAAGCAGCATTCAGTCAGACCCTAAAAATGATTGTACCATGTGGCCAAAGCACACCGCTGTGCTTGTTAGTGATGCTTCATTATTCAAAAGCAGGCTAAATTCAGTAAATTATTTTTACCTGTGGAAGTGTCAGGATGATATTTGAACTATTGTTGAATCGTCTTCAAACTGGGACATTCAGAATCTCCCTGCCTTTACCCACATCAGTTTCCACTGCGGGAGAAACTCGGGAGTACGCCCGAAAGTCACTGTATCTAGGTTGCGTTAGATGAAGGGAATATACTGCCAAGGAAAAGGCCCCTAAATACTCTCCCACCTTTACTGCTGAGGAAGATCTAGCTCAGTTAACCCTGCTGCTTTTATAGAGCAGTTCTACAGAATGAAAGGTGGTGCAGCAGG
>NW_009214172.1:6018-14953 GCF_000690835.1 Fulmarus glacialis
GAATAAAAATCCCTGGTGCTTTAGGCCTTGAAAATTAAATCCACACTAAACATCATCCGGTAGGCAGTGCCCCGGGGTACTGATCCTGAAACACAAGTTTAATACAAGACACTATGCACTGAGATGCTGAGTTAGGTTTTGGATGCGAGATAAAATATGCAAGCTCTTGGAATTTCACAGTTCTGGGCTGCAAAACAATTTAATGCAAAAGATACGGTTTCTGCATTGCAGACATTTTTCTTCTTATTAAATATATAATGTATTTGGTCATCAATGTGAAGAGACTTCATATGAAAGGAGGCTTTAAGAGGAAAACTTGAAGTGTGCTTGATAAAGTTGCATACAATAGCTGTAGCAACAAAAATGAGGCTAGGTAAAACCAATACTAAACCCCCATTTAACTACTGTGTAGTCTAGCTGTCATTTCCCAGAATAATGAAGCTTGCACTAATGGAAAGCACTTCTGTACACATACATGTTATCATGCTAGAAGCTAAGAGAGTCCAAAAAAACATTTTGTGAGTAATACATGTTTTAAGAAGAAAACTATAAACAGTTATGGAAGTATGCACTTTAACCAGGACTACGAACATTCCTACATCAACAGAAAACTATTTTCTACTATTAAGGGTTTGATGTAAACACGATAGTCTCTAAGCTTCTGCAGTATTTCTAAGAAGAAAGATCATAATCAATTAATAGGCACTTAAAAGAAAACCAGACGATACCCTTCAGAATTCATAATAACATCTACAACGCTTAAGGCGTGTTGGACAACACCAAGTATCCCACCTTCGCTTGAGTAAGTAACAGGAGTTTACAAGGTCAGCCTTCATCTGAAAGCGCTGGCTGAAGCTCCCAGCTGGTGTAAGCCAGCACTGAAATCATCTATTCCCATTTCGGCTGCTGAGAGGCAGCAAACACAAAGTCATTTTTGTTTACACAACTGAAGAAGACAGGGGCCCAAGCCCTAATCATGCTATGGCCCAAAGCTTTCCAGCTGCATAGGTTCTCTCAGCCTGAAGCTCTGCACTACTGCAACTCTTCTGGAATTTGGTAGCTTTCCAGCAGTACGTTTGCAGCACAAGCAACAAACCACAATCAGCTTTTGAGGAGTCTTTTTTATTAAGATAAATCCAGCAAAATTCCTAACAGTGGGTACATACAACCAACCTGCCCTTTTAAAAGAAATGTTTGTATTTCATTTAAAAACATGATTACACTTTTATTTATTTATTTTTTCAAAACTGACAAAATAAAATTACATTTGGGAAACAACAGATTTCCAGCTCTTAGGTTTTTCATGAAAATAGCTCACCTTCTTTATAAAAGCAACCCACAGAACCACTGGAATGTTTAACACGGTTATTTGTTTTGAGACCTCCCCACTTTAAGAAACCATACAACACATACAAGGGAAAAATTAAAATCTGAAGTCTGTAAGCATGACTTACACAAAAAGGGACACACTGACAGAAGTCAAAAGCTACCACCACTTATTCTTTCCATGTACCATACAAACTATTACAATCACAAAATTTAAAAACAATGATTTTTTTTTTGTTTTGTTTTGTTTGTTAGGGATTTAATTCCCAAGTAACCGAGATGAAGATGTTCCATAATTAAATTCATGCTAAAAAAACCTGCATTTATAAAATAGTTGATAAAAATATTCCTCTCTGTTAACAATACAGCATGGAGGTACGGATACCAAATGATGGAGATATAGGGCAGGGTTAACATTACTCGGACTTGGCTTCCTTATCATCAGATGCTTCAGCAGCTGGTGCCTATAAAAGTGTTTGGGAAGAACAGAAATATTATTCGTAATGCTAATCGGATTCCATTCTAACAAGCATCAAAGAAAGACTAGTTTGCTAGCACAGACATGGACAACATTTTGTGAAGATAGACAAGAATGCACAGCTACTACAGAAAATATCAACACAACAACATGTCGGCTGATAATTCTGAAAATCAAAACACAGATGAGTATTAATTGATGATGGAGTTAATTTTGGAATGTGAAGTGCCTCCAAAGAGGCAGAGGTATTTTAGATTAGGATCAATCATATGCTAGGGAAAGTTCAAGTCCTCATCTCCGTAAGCCACAGGGAAGTGTAAGAATTACACACAAATCCGCAATACTTGTCTATTGTCCAAGCTTCGGGGAAATTGGTTCTCACCTGTTTTCTATAAAAATGTCTGCTATTATTTTTTAAGTCAACATATCAAAATTGCAAAGCTCCTATCAAAGATCCTTTGAAGTACATTAGCCCCATATTAATTTTCAGCAAAGAAGCTCCTGAATTTGTTTTAAAAATGAAAGAATAAATGACCCAGTAACTGGATAACGATACTTAACACATGAAGAGACATCACTGCAAATCAAAAGCAACAGAGAACACAACAGTCTGTGCCTACAGGGGCAAAGGGAGCCCATTGCAAACATTGCGCTTCTACTATCAGCAAGAAATCTGGTAGGAAAAGGCCATCAGGAGCTGACTGAAGCTTGTAGCTAGTCCTAGCAAATGCAGCTCTTAGGTAAGTAGCTGATACAGTAAGAACCTGTAAGAAAGAGGCTTGCAGATCAAAAGACAAGACCAAGTTTATTTTGCAGATCTCTTGTTGAATTGTTCTGAGGCGAAGAATTGTTTTAAAGAATTGTGTAAAACTTAAAACCAGATTTCTGGCACAGTACCAACCCGTGCTGAGCAGAAGAGGCAATCCAGCAGTCCAGAGCGGATATGCAAAGTCAGCTCAGGGCTGGATAGCAATCTTACTGAGCTCTATTGTTCCCCAAATATTCTGCATTGCTTTTATGCCAACCCTGAGAGGGACACTACGATAGCACAGACCACCTGTGGAAGGGCTCTATCACATAGCAGGAAATTTCAGGCTCTCCCTGGGAGTTGCCCTGTGCAGATACTGCAGCTGGTCTGTCTTTACACAGGATGGCAGTGAAACACACCACCGTCTGACAAGAAGGCCCAATCGTTAGCTCCTGCAGATGTATTACCAATACATCTGTGTTTATTCCCACGTTTACTGTAGCTAAAGTACCTCATTAGTTTTGGTATCTCCGTTTTCAGAGTGGTTTTCTTCTTTAGCATCCTCTTGTTTAGTTTCATCTTTGCCTTTGGCTCCTTTCTTCCCTTTTGTTGCTGCCTTTTTGTCCT
This sequence comes from Fulmarus glacialis, assembly GCF_000690835.1. NCBI lineage: Eukaryota > Metazoa > Chordata > Aves > Procellariiformes > Procellariidae > Fulmarus > Fulmarus glacialis. The sequence continues at coordinate 9,198 of NW_009214172.1, forward strand.
CCTTTTTATCATTTGCTGCCTTTTCTTTCTGTTAAGAAAACAGACCGTGATATGGTAAACGCTAATTTCCACCTCGTACATCTGCATAAGCACGTTCTCAAATCTAAAACTGTCTGCACAGCCTGCTTGTACACACTGAACTTCCTATTGACAAAAGACGAGAGATGAAAGTTTCTAAGGAGAAGTGCTTTCCTTCTATTCTGTCCTGAATGTGCTACTGGGAAATGCATAATATAAAAGCAGCCATGGCTGGGGTTAAAAGAATTCCTATTTTAAATAGGCATTCAATTAAATTAGCTAAAAAATGTTGGAGTTGAACTGGCCTGTATTTCTGCTGTGCTGCTGAAAGGCATACCACAGAACAAAAAGAACATGTACAACTAGTGGAAACACCAGAATACTTCAGATGTGCTATTAATGCCTATTTAGAAAACTGTAACAAAGCTGTAGTCAAAGGACTTTCCCCCTTCCCTGCCAGAAATATTCCTTTCTATAATAAACCACTTGTGTGACAGACAAGTTGGGGGTTCAACAGCATCACTTGAATAACAACGAGAACTTTGCATTTATTATTTAAGCGCAGTTTCTTATATGTGGATCAGGCTAAATCAAAACAAAACTTGATGCTACAACTTCTGTAGTAATAGTATTCTATATGGCAAGGTCACATCCCGACCCCAATACAGTAACTAGCACGAGCCTCATTAGTTTCACTTCCGAGCATCTGCCTCTTGCTGCCAATAAGTAACTGCACTAAGCAAACTAGCTTAGTTCCTCGCTTGATTAACCTAGTTCCAACAAAGGAACCATAAATATCTGCAAAATTACTGCTCACAGGGAAGTGAAGATAAACAGATAATTACTGAATATATGTATATCTCTCTGCTCAGAAGATGGAGGTGTCTCAGTGACTAGAAGTTACAAAAAGTATACTTTCTTACTTCAACACCTTGCTTATTAGTGTACAAAATTAACTCACATTAAAAATGAGCTGCTTGCTAAGGGTAAACTCAGATACAGAGTATAAGCGGCAAAGTCACCTGATTCTTCAATGATACTGATGATTAAAAATTCACCAAAATTAACACCAAATCCTATAGTAATGCAGAAAATTTAAGACAGGAGGCTAGTAGCACTCGAATGGGTGAGAGTCTCTTTCCTCTCTAACCTCCCACTCCCCAGTCGGAGCTTGCTGAGGGATTTCAGCCCACCTGGGAAACTACTACAATATGGTGCCAGGAGCCCCCTTCTCCTGGGCTCTGCCCACTCCCAGCAAGCCTCTCCTCCTCCCTGGGGACTGAGTTATCAGCGATACGTAGCGGCTCTTTCCGAGAGAAGGAAGAGAGTCACCAGGGGAGGAAAGAGAAGAGCATGCCTCCACTCACTCTTTTCCCCCTCCGTTGGCGGAACAGTCCTCCAACTTTCAAGAGCGGCAGAAGAAAGATAAATATCACAGTAGTATCAGCACCCAAGTATTCTGGTACTGTTTGGCAGTAAGATTAGAATCGCAATACTACTATGGTACTGGTTTGCTCTCTGTCATTTGAACAGACCTCATCAGACCTTTGAAGCACACATAAATAGTCCACTGTGAAGGGTTCCTCCCTCCAGCAGCACCAGTGTGCTGCAAACTCAGGCGTGTTAGTCACTTTGCTCTTCCAATGTAAGCCATAAAGGATTTTTAAAGACTTGGGGTTGTTTGAAGAGGGGTATGTTTTCCCTTACCCCATGAAAAAAAGACAATAAAGCATTAACAGAGCTAAAACTGTAATTCTCTGCAGCCCACTCTTTGCTGGTAAAGCCCCTCTTAAGAAAGCATTTGAGGAGAATCCACAGAAACTGGCTTCCACGGCTGGACTGACTGGAGAGAAAGTGTCTCGCAGCACACAGCTGTGAGTGAGGATCCCGGGATCTCTGCTCTGCTCTGCAAGATCCGTGGCTTCTGGGGCCAAGCTAATGGCTATTCTGTAAGGGATCAAGCCCCCTTCCACAACCGGGAAAAAAAATACCCAAGGAGACAACGTTATTTTTCAATTTCCAAGCTTCTCCCATCCTCTCAGCTAGTTCTGAGCTAACACCATTGTATTAATTTTCCTGAATCATTTTTCTATACAGATGGCAACATCAATTCAGTAATAAGGTCATGTGTTTTATAAAGTGATAAAACTTTTTTCCCCAGCTCTATGTTTTTCAATATGGCTAAGTTTAAACGGCGAAATCTATTCTGACACACAAAAAAAACCATTCGAAGAACCTGAAGGTTGTAAAGTTAAGCATTTGGGGGAAACAAGAATTAAAGATGCCTGCACAATTCTAATTACGTCCCCCCTTTGCAGAGATATTGATCCAGTATCAGGAGCTCTAGAGAGCCAAAAATGCAACTCAAGTATCATGGCTTCAAACCAGCACCTTAGAAGCAAGAGGACCAACGCTTTCCAAGTCCATCTGGGGGGCAATGTGCGGGGCAATGTCCAAGGCACAGCTCCCAGCAGAACTAAACCATACATGATCCCAGAGGCAGACCATACCATAGAGCTTGTGCAGTAAGGGACCAAACTAAGTTTTGACAGTCACTTACAGTCCTTAACTTCTGAATGCTTGTTTTCACAACTTGTAAGATTCGGTTAAAGCAGCTTTTGTGTACAAACCCTGAGATGTTTGCATAAAAACAAAAAAGCAAACTTGAAAAAAAGACGAAATACCAACAATGTGCATCGTACGCAACTGCACTGACCTCTGCATGGGTCATCAGCAGAGGCTGAACCCAGGACTTTTATATCCCCAAGCCAGCTCTCTGCCACTTGGGCTGGAAGAGCAACCACCAGCGGCAGGCTCTCCTCTTCCTGCGGGACCAGCCACTTGGAGGGAGATGCAATCCAGAGTGTGCCAGCCGCTCGCACCACGGGAATGGGGAGCAGCAGGGTTCCTAGGTTCCCCTGCCGCTCCGGAATGGGATCTAGAAATCCGGCTGCACGACCAAGACGCAGATGTGAAAAATTTGCTCTGCGCACCACTGAGATTACAGAGCTGAGATGCGGGGTCCCCAAAAGGACAAGCGGGGTTCTCCTTCTCGTCCGTTTCTCGTGACATCTCTGCTGCTCCAGATAGCAGGACTTGGAGGCAGAAAAATTTTCATCATCTGGAAGTCTGCTGTGCCATACGCAATTGCAAGGCCTTTTAAATGTACAGAAAAGAGTTCCTGGTTCCCAGCCCGTCATCGCCTTCTGTAACTAAAGCATCTCTCGCACCTGTCCTTTACCCATATGACCATGCAAAACCACAACGGAAAATGTATGATGGGAACAAGTTAAAAAGAACACTAAAGTTTTGTTGTTGTTGTTGTTGTTTTTCCAGCTGCAAAATCCTAATACAATCTGAATATTTACAGATAGGTCTAAAAAAAAGCACTGCAAACTGTGACTGCTGGGGAAGTTTGTGACAGGAAGGGGGTATAAAGAAATACCTCATGGATTGCAGAATTGTGCCCTTTTACATTTCAAATTGTTGCTCCAAAGCACAAAGGAACTTTAAACAGTTTCTTTTTTAACTACACTGTCGGATATGTCAGTATTTTTGACATTTCCAAAAATATCCAGCTTAAGGAAACGGGTATGTAGAACTTTATCTCCAGTGATTAAAATTTGATAAACTGATAACTAACTGAAAAGAGTGCCTTTGAATGAAAACATAGTAAGAAACTGTAATTAAAAGCATGATTTTCAATGCCTTCTCTAATTGAGTCTCTGATCTCTATTCAAAGCATCGTTTTCCCAACAATGCATTTTATGAAACTTCAGAACGGCTTTGCAAGGCAAGCAGCAAAGCCTCACCACAACTGATTTAAAATCTCTTCAGTTTACCACATTCCTTCACTAGGAATTGAATAAAACTATCTTTACATCTTTCATGTTCTTTTAACTGACATAATTCAATCTTAAATCTTTAAAGAAAATTACGAAAAACCAAAATGGTTAGTTGTGGATGTTTTCTTCCCCCTATAAACACCTTGAGAAAGAAAAGTATAACTTCAGTTCAAGAGGTCTCGAACACTTACCTTAGGTGCTGCCTTTTTGGGCTTTGGCTCCGGTTTAGGCGGAGCAGGTTTCTGTACAAAACATAAGCAAGAATCAGAGTCAGATGGATGCCATAGAAGTTTTAGCAATATGTTGGTAACTTTTGAAAACTATTCAAACAAAAAACAGTTTAGAGCTGTCTGCTTCATTCTGTAGTATAAAGGAGTAAAAAAGTCAGAGACAGATCAGTATCTTTCATTATCCAAACCCACGTTTCCTCAAGTATGTTGCAGTGGTTGTGGTACAGATGCCGATAGTAGTAGTAAGTAGTAAGTAAGTAGTAGTAAGTAGTAAGTAGTAAGTAGTAACATCCACAGTGTCTGGGTGTTACTGTCTGCCGTGAAGGCAAGCGGCTGTCAAAAATGAAAGGTATTAACATTTGGACATAACTCTATGTATGAATACACATCTTAGCTTTCACTAAAATTAAGAACTTTTTTTTTTAAATAGCAACCGTTATCCACTTGGCATTTCCAAGATGGCTTAAAAAAAGGCTGGGTGCACAAAGTGCCTGTAGAAAAGGATGCCAAGAGCCTGTTTAAGGCTGTGACTTTGGGCTGAACCCTACCACATGACATAGATTTACACCCTGTAGGTCTCGGTTTACCCAACAGTTGGGCCCGCAAAATCAATGGGCAAATTACATGTATAAGGAGAGAGCAGGTAATTTATAGAGCTATGAGCAGGTATTTGTATGGAGAAGACCTACAGAGAACAAATGCATCTTGAAATCAATATTCCTTGACTCTGGATACTCATGCGTCCAGACTGAATATTATCTGATGTTGTACCTCGCGTGAAATGTCTAAAAGTAAGCCTGTAACACGTTGATACTCAAGGCCTGGAAACATAGAATAGGAATTTTACCTTTAAATATTGCAATACTCTAACCATGCCTTTCACAATACCGGTGGAAAAAACCCAAATAATTTCTCTGTAACTGTCCCCCAGAACTTAGCATCCCACGTGATGCAATATTAAAAGAGTAAAGAAAGATACTTACAGCGGATAGTCTAGCTGACCTTCTCTTTGGCTGCGTAAAGAAAGATGTGTCACTAAAATTCAGAGAGCATGTAAAGCAGTGCTTTCTCAGAACCGCACCCCAGAATAACTCGGCACATACACTACGTCATTAAGCCCTATACAAATTCTAGGCTTTACGAAATTACGGGCATTATGGCGATGACTTCCCAAAAGCGCAGCTTTGTTCAATAGTTCCCACTCCGCGCCGCTGCCCTTTTATCAACCATAAAGTTTCTTTAGTTCCAGAGGCTTGGCCTTTAAGCCTAGGCCGCCGAGCCGTTGTCTGCCAGGCTAAAGGGAACACGTTCCCATTGGCACCGATGGCCTCTGGCCTCAGGCCGGAGCTGCTGGCTGCAGCTGGGACACCCGGCGCCCACCTCAGGGATGGGCCTGGGCATCCCAAACCCGGGCGCAGGGCCTGAGCCTGCACCCACGCCCGGGGGCCGCAGACGGCGGGGGGGGGGCTCGTAATTTATGTGGACACGTTCCCATTGGCACCGATGGCCTCTGGCCTCAGGCCGGAGCTGCTGGCTGCAGCTGGGACACCCGGCGCCCACCTCAGGGATGGGCCTGGGCATCCCAAACCCGGGCGCAGGGCCTGAGCCTGCACCCACGCCCGGGGGCCGCAGACGGCGGGGGGGGGGCTCGTAATTTATGTGG
>NW_009214173.1:0-10766 GCF_000690835.1 Fulmarus glacialis
CGTTGATAAAGATATTGAACAGGACCGGAAAAAGAAAAAGATGGTGGAGGGCAGAAGAATGAGGTGTGAGAGAAGAAACAGATGGGAAAAGAGAACGGGAGTGATGGGAGTGTCAAAGAAACTGGTAGAAGCTCTGGATTATTCTCTGCCTGTAAACATCTGTCCATTTAAATTAATGAATAAGAAGTATTGTGTGTGCAGGGAATATCTTCTGCAGGTTTGCACTGAATCCCTTGTAGCATTGCCATACTTTTCCCAGGCTTCAAGACACCCAGGTTTTATTTTTAGTGTAGCCTGGGTTCTGTTTTATGGCAAACCTGTTCCAACTTGCTGCAGTCATTACTACTAAGGCCATCTAAATAGCAACTTGAAAATACTTAAAGCAATGTGAACAGTAATAAATTATTTTGTCTGTGTGTGGATTAAAAGCTGCTCCTAGGATGGAGTTGTTCTTGGGTCAGGTCTTTTAGTGCTATAGAGCAAAAGCATGATGAGCCTTATATTACTGCCATACAGATGTAATGGTACTGTACTTTAAATAACAGACATGAAGGCGTTGTGACGAGGATATTGTCACTTTAGCGTTCACTTCTTAAAAGTAGATTTTTAGGGAGCTTTTACAAAGGTGTATGGAAAACTGTTATTGACTGCCTAAAGTGAATTCAAGAATAATACCGATGAGGAGGTGTTACAGCAGATGAGGAGGTGTTACAGCAGGTGAGGAGGTGTCACAGTGATCTGCTCACCAAAATAAGTCATATTGCAAGCTAGTATCAAACTTGACAAATTCAGGTTTTATTGTATGTATCAGGAGGAGGAGAAGGTGATGCATTTCAGTACAAAAGGGCAAAACCCGTCTTGAATTTAAACACAGTGTACATGACCCTATGAGCCAAGGGGGTTTGGTACAACCAGAGAAAAGTGGCTGCCTTATAGTGACCTTATAGAAAGGATAACTTCATCTGTAGGTAAAGATCAGGCAAAGGAAATGTTTCAGCTCGTAGACAAGGTAGGTACAAGATAAAAAAAAAAAAACAGACTGGTCATTAATAAATTCATATTTTGATATATATGTCTGTAAATAAACATACTGTAAATTAATAGTATTGATAGTATTGTATATATACAATATTAGAACAAAGTTTCATGTAATTAAAGGAAAAAAATTCAGAAACAGCCTCACAGTATAGGAACGGGAGGGACTAAGAAACACCGTGCATTTCAGGATTGAGCTTCATTTACCTTTTTAAGAGGATTATAGGAAATGATGCTTTCGCAGTTCCCCAGAAGGCTTTTCCCAGCCCGGCATTCTCAAATCCAGGGAGCCTGGAGTCTGGTGCTGGTTTTCTCAAATACGTGCTGTGGAGGTGCTTTGATTTACACCCCGTTGTTCCTGTGGCAGCTGTGGACAGGAGGACAGGAGTGACTTGTGCTCGCTCTTTCTGCCAGGGAAGTTCACCTTTTCTGCTGGTCATCTGTGCTCCTGGAGAACCCGAGTCTTTGTACGCTTCTTATTAGTAAATAAAATGAAATGCAACTTCCACAATTTCTACTCTCGGTAGGATAATAGGAGCTCTAATGAGGTGTATATAAAATAAATTTTTTTCAAAATACAATATTCATATACTTGTTACTCTTACAATGTAGCTTTTTATTAAAAGGTTTATAAAGCTAACATGTCAACATTTTGCTTTTTCCCCCCTATCGCAACAATGTTTCTTTTGTTTTTTTAAAGATATCATACAACCCCCTTAGAATAAACAGACGTTCTCCAGCTTCAGTCTGAATGCGTTTTTATACCACACAGAGGAATTTTTTATGGATGGTTTTGTATTTTCTCTTCTGATACATATCTCCACATTTGCCTACCGGCTTTCCAAAGTCCTCTCTAAAACATCCCAATGATTTCATTGGCATGGACAGATAATGGATGTGCTGTGTCTCTATGTTAGGTATTTAACATAAAAGAGAATTTACCCTTGAATTTCAACCTTCAGTTAAAGAATTTTACCTTTCCTATATCCTTATAGATTCACATGACTTTCAAAAGAAGATTCCTCCGAATCGATGGCACGTTTGCACATCGGTTTGCAGTAACTTTTTATACTCAGACTTTATTACCTTCTATAATTTTGTTGTGGTTTCTTTAGTAAACAGAAATAGTCCTACGCTTCTGTTTCTTAAACACCTCTCATACTTGTGCTGAGCTGTTAATGGGTCTGTTAGTATTGTTAAAGTATTAACAGAAGAATAATAATTGCTGTGTTGTAATTGTATCGAGTCTAAAAAAGCATTCTCATAGAATATTAATGAGAGCCCTTTTAGGTGTATGAATTATTGTTCTTAGGAAATTAAACTACCAAAAAAAAAAAAAAAGTACCATTCTGGAGGAACGTAATAATAAAAATCAATAAGCCTTCAATTTGGTCTTTAGCTCCCTTGCTCCTCCTCCCCTAACCCCATTTATGCTTCCTGTAGGTATGGCAGAAATCTGCTCTGCGCCGCATGTGCTCCGGTACCTGGGCACAGCAGGGGCCATGCCGCCTGTGCTCCGGTACCTGGGCACAGCAGGGGGCTGGGGGGCCGGGTGCCAGTTTTAACGATGAATTTTCTTTTTCTGTTTATCTCAACCTTAAAATACTTTAACCTTATTTAGTCTTAAAAACTGTGACTATCGAGCTAATATTTTATGCCGCATTGAGAGGAATTGGAAGCGCTTTTCATTGCTATGCAAAATGCAGCTGGGGTATGGTGCAGCATTAACAACACGGAGCTATGCTGTTGAAAACGTGAGCAGTAGTTTATTTTCATTTCTGTCATTAAATATCTTATTACCATCTATTTGTTTTTTCTTTCCTCTCTCCTGCAGTGCAAAAAAAGGGCGATTACTAGAAGGTAGGAATTGTACAACTGCTGGAAACTGCCTTAAAGCAGTGACCTTGGGTTGACCTCTGCAACCGCTGGTGTGAGCCATGGTGGTTTTTTCAGAGCTAAGTTAGTACCTCTGCGATCCTCCTTCTTTCATCAAATCTTGCTCAACTTTTATATCAAGTTGCCGACTTGCAGGCAAAATCCAAATATAGGAATAATTAAACAAAATTTCTCTCGTAAATATGAAGAAGTGCGTCAGTACATACTAAAACTACAGACGTGTTTCCTGGGACTTGCTTGAGCAAAAAAAAAAAAAGCATAAACTTTGCAGTTTATGTAGCGTAATACAATTTTCCTAATGTTTTTGGTAGCAGTTATTTCTAAATGGGCAAATGAGCTGCCGTTGCAATACTTGGCTTTTTGCAGACCCCTTGATCTGAATGAGAAATACAGAGGGAACTTGAGGTTCGTCGTTTGTTTTGTGAGATTTCAAAGGGGCTTCAGTTTATATTCTAAAATATGTAATTTCTTTTTCAGTCTCATGTACAGCTCCTCGTCATCCTTTATTCTCCCCTGTCTGACATCAGTTTCTCTTTTGTCCATTTAAAACTAAAACTTGAAAAACTGCAGTTTTATACTTTATATTATTCTTCTACCCCGGAGCTGTTTTTAGTGTCTTTATTGCAAGTAGACAGATGGTGATATTTGGTTTCCTGTCAGTTTTAATGAATATAGATAGGAGTGATAAGAACATTTGCTTCGTTTAGCAAACTTCCTTTTCTGGCTTTTAATTAATGAAGTGCTCACTGGTGTGCCGCTGCTTTTGTATGTAGTACAGTTAAATCTTATATACGATTCAACTTGTAGTGTCGGAAAATGAAAAAGAGGATGAAAATAACTTCTTCTCTCAATATCCTTTAAAGTTTACTTACACAGACTTTGAGTACTGCAGACAGCAGAAATGTAACGTGCTTGTATGAGCCGCCATAGCAGCATCCTTTGTTTCTTTGTATTTAGGTAATATTTTCTTTTTCAAAACAGAAACTGAAGGAAATGGCTTGCGTTTGGTGTTGCAGTTGACCTTGGGGGAGGTTCAGCTCGGCTTCGGAGCAATTTGCTTCTCATGCAACTTCTTAAATAGAATAAGGTCCACAGCAAAAATTTGATAAAATAGAAAAGAAAACGGCTTTTCAAGCTTTTTTCCCTGCATTTTGTGCTTCTTTGGAGAGAACTGGAACATTAATCCTACTATTGATTTTCTTTTCAAGTAGTTTGATTTCTGTGTTAGCTTAGCACAGACATTATTTTAGATTCTTCCAAACTCTTTTAGAGTCCATTGTTCTTAAGATCTTTCTCCAACGTTTAACCCTAAGGTTTTTTTTCTTTCTTTTTGTGTATATTGTGGTTCTAATGCAAGTTCAGTATCGGTGCTCGTAGCCTCAGTTGTTTAAGTAATTTCTGCCTTGCTATAGCAGTTTGAATTCTTTAATGGTAAAAGTAACCATGTCTGTGTGTACGAAAATATTTCAGTGGGTAAAGCCCGAGTACTGCCTGTGCGTAAAAAATCTCTGCTTTAGCTTTGTAGCTCTAGTAGGTTAAGATCTTACTAGATGGAGAGGAATGAGTTGGGGTGAAGGACAAGAGGGTGATTATTGGGAAGATTATTTTTTTAACCATCTGACTATTGCTAATTCTGAAGAAACTGATTTTAAACTTTGTTGCATCTTAGTATCCTGTTTCCTGAGTTAAAAACTGGATTTTGTACTTTTTTTCAGGACTTTTGTTCTGTTGTAACCTTATAAGGATAGGATTTGGTTCCCTGATGGCAAATCTGTGCAGGAAAAAAAGTGGGTTTATTTTAGAAAGCTGTTTTAAAATACTCCAACAACCCTGTCAGGAGGCAGAAATAGTACTTATTTTATATTATTTCTCATGTCTTTCTGAAAATGTCACTGAGCGCAAACCCTGTTCCTCCTGAAAACTTCAACTTGGTGAAAGATACCTCTAATTTAAAAGAGTTAAAAACAAACAGAAAATGTTTTCACTGATCCGTTGGTTGGTGAAGGCAAATAATCAGGTGCTCGTGCTATTACACGAGTGATATTACCTCTGCAAACAAACAGCGACTGAGGCTTTGAATGTGTCCTTCCCTCCCGAAGGTCGCAAGTGAGAAAACAAAATCACAAAAGGATGCCCCACGAACGGCTGATGTTTAAATAAATATTCGCTTTCTGTATTTGCCTTCAGTGTCGGTAGGTTAACCGTTCTCGTTCTGGTGTTGGTTTTTGCAAGGGTGACAAGGAAAGACTTGCTAGCCATTTTAGAGAGAACCGAGGATCTCTGTTGGCAGCTCTAGCACGGTGCCTTCTGCTTGGGTGCCTGGAAAATGGCTCACCTGCTGCAGGAACAAACCCCATGTTTCAGATCCCAGGCGGTTTCGTGTAACGTATTTTTATTATGAGGGTCCTTTCTTCTGAACCAGAAGTGAACCTTGTTCCAGACAACAGTGCAGAATGCCGGGGTCGGTTTTAATCTATATTATTGTCTTTGCAAAAATCAGTGTAAACAAAAAGAGCATCGTGGTGCCTCAGAATTTGCAGACAAGAACATTTTAACATTGTTAGTTACAATATTAAGGTTGCGCTTTTATTTCTTTCTGGTTCCTTGTGATCCTTCAGGAAACAGAACTGCGTGTCTTCCCTCTTATGATACAAGCATATTTTCTGATGCCTCTGAACTGGTATGCACCGCTGTATTCATGTATTTGTGAATTTTATATGAAATCCATGCTTGAATTAATGTGAAAAATAAACAGGTTTGATTCAGACTGAATAAAGCCTTTTCCCTCTGGAAAGAGACCATAATCTGTATTTGTGGGGTTTATTTTTCTGTAGCATTTGCTTCTTATTCTCCAGATAATTGTAGCTGCATGTTTCTCTTTTTTCAATATTTGTCAAAATCTCCAGCAGTTCTTACTCTCTCATATCTCCTTCAGTCATGAGCCAGAAGGAAAAAGAAAGTCATCTCTGGAAAAGAAAACCCACAGGGCTCCATTCCCTTCCCACGCCCCATCATTTTCTCTCCACATTTTTGAAGATGTGAAGCAATTTAGATCAGCGTTCTCCATCGTTCCTTTTTCCTAACCTGATTCCTCTTCTTGCAGAGAGAAACTAAAGGAAGATACAGAAGAGAAGTTGAAGAAGAAAGGAAAGAAAGAGAAAAAATAGTGGAGAAAATCAGAACAGAGTTGGCTTTTCTAAGAGGAGTTATCCAGGAAGCAAAACGTGTAGCTTCCCTCCTCTTTTTTTTTTTTTTTCTGTTTTTAGCCCATCCCAGATACTGCTATTCTGAGATAAGTGGGTCAGATGAAAGGGCATCATTAATAACAATTTCACAGTTGGGTACGGGAGAGCGTAGCAAGAAGGGTGGATTCAAGGAAACGTTGGCAGTCTCTCAACGGGAAGCTCCCAGCTGAGCCCCAGGTTGTTGCTGTGCCCAGGTATCTTCTGTCGCAGGACTTTGGGCCGTGCCAGCCAGGTGGGAGCTGGATTAAAATGGGAACAGAGCAGATGCTGAAGTGCAGCACATCTAGGCTTACCGAAACCAGTACGGGACAGTATGTATTTGTGGGAGTAGTTGGGGAAAGGATGGATCAACCCTTGGAACAGGATTGTGGAGAAACAACCAGTAAAGTACCCTGACCAGAGACATTAGAAAATCAGACATAATTTTTTTATGTCAAAGATTCTGAGTTTATTAATAAGGAGTATTTCTTCTGGCCCTCATGTGCCTCCAGTTTTTATTATCCTGCAGTGCTTTGTTTCCTCCGGTTGGTGATCACGTAGCATCAACAAGGCTTGTATGGGATACGGTGCACATGTTACGTGGACAGCAATCCGTGCGTTTCTGCTGAGAGATTAACTCAATTTTAACATCTGAAGATAAGGAGGAGGAGATAACACGCAGCTGGTTACAGTTTGAGTATGCTGCTGCCGAGGAACTTTTTTTATTAATAGGCAGATCTATGTCAAGAAAAAAATGTGAGCTGTAAACCATATACTGACATTGCTGTAATAGAAGATGGAATGACAGACTACCTGCATTCTTCAAGTCGGCTTTCTGCAGTTTACATTTCATTTGCTTTTACTCTTCTTTTCCTGATGGAGCAAGGTTACTGTGAAGCAGCCATGCTGCATCATGGTCAGGGCTAGTGCCGTGTTTTCGGATGCCCCTAAAGCCCCAGCGGTCCTTTCCAAGTCCTGTCGCGCCATCTTCTCTTGAGCAGGTGGAGTCCGTTGGATTAATATTCCCAACAGCCTCTGTGCTTGGATTATATACCCCCAACATCACCTGCCTGTGTTGCCACGGGTGCCTTTTTGTTTTTTTTTCAGCTGGAGAACACACTGCAAGAAAAGCTTTTATCTTGTTGAAAAGGAAACGCCTGAACAGGAGCTTTTTACATCCCTATGACACATTCAGCTCAGCCACCTTGGAAATTTGGTCGGAGGGAGCAGTTTGTCCTGGTTACCGTGGTGGAGGCTCATAGAGATTTACTTCATCCAGCTGGGACCCTTCAGGGCTGCTGTTCGGAGACCACCGAACTGCATCCCTTGCTGGAGATGGGTTCTTTGTGGGTGTGGACGTTGCGCTTGCGGAGGAGAGGCAGTGTATGGGATGGCCATTCCCTGCTGCGGAGTGGGAGGGCAACACCTTGGGAAGATGGTATTATTTTGTTTGCCTCCAGGAAAACAGTAAATTCGTGCTTTTAGATCTGTAAATCTGCTTGTGGGTACTAACATATTGCAAAGTAGCTGGCTACATACATCTCTTGCTTTAAGCTGTTGAATGCAGAGGATCAGGTCTGAGGGGCTGGGTTTTTTTTTTTAGATCAAGTCTATTTTTCAGATTTTAGGACAGATTAGTAAGCGTCATCCTGCCATTTCTCCATATGGGTCTAATTTCATGGTATTGAACCTTTCTCCTTTTCACGCAAAATAAAAAGATGATTCTCTGTGTGGCTGTACCCGTGTTATGACATGTTTTGGTTAAATAACCTGACATCATTATTCACATGATTTGAAATATTTTGGAATTATTGTTAAAACAAAACAAGACAATTTTCTGAAGGATTTTGAAGGAAAAAAATAATTTCTCTGAAAGCATTAGCTCAGTCATCAGCAAGTCTGTTCTGAGAACGAGAGTGTGCATGCCCACACACGGGCACATTTGATTGCCTGATAGGCGTCAGTAACTGGTATTTTCCTTCACAAAAGATCTTTTTGCGTACTACTGAAGACCTTTATAGTCCATGCTTTCAAAAACAACATTCTGAAAAAAGGGCTTTAGTTATTATCAAAGACAACTTTGGAACATTTTAATTTTTCTAAATTACTGTATTGGTACAAAGGAGATGAATTGGAGTTGAAGGATGCTTTGCCGTTTCTCTCTGGTTTATACAAAACATTTGTGCATCTGTATTTTTTTTCCATATGTTGAAAGTACCATATGGAGAGGTCACTCTATATTTCAACTTGCAGATGAAGTAAGCTAGTAGTAGGAAACCACTCTAAAGCAAATGGTTTTTCAGCAAAAAAAAACCAACCCAGAAGTGCATGTGTCACTTGGTGGACATTTATGCTGTTGACTAATAATAATGATTCGTGGTATTATAACAAAGAGACGTTGGTGTGGGATTTTTTGTTAAGGGAAAAAAGATTACATACTTAGGAATAATGCTATCTATAAAAGCCAAAGAGCTTGAAGGCGAATACAGCAAGCAGGCAAATGGTATTGTGTATCCTTAGTAGATAGAAAATGGAGGTGAGCAACTGTAATTACATCTTTTACAGGCAGTGGGGAAAAAATCTTGAGTTGTGCCTGAGTCACCAAAAACCAGTTAAATGCAGGGGCTTAAAGAGCGGGACGATGAAAAGAACAAAGGAAGAAAATAGCCAAGTAGCAATATTTGGCAAGGGCTTGATGGGGGAATATGGTTTTCATCATTGGAAAAACATATAGTAGGTGACTTAAAGGTCGTAAGAAGGAGTTGTGTTCCTCATCAGTTTTTTAATTCGCTAAGTAGAAGGAGCACAACTTGCATCTAGCCAAAAAAACCCAGGAAGAGTGGGAGACAAATTGCTGCTGATACTCTGCTGTGAAGCAGCAGCCTGATGGCGTTATCTGCTGAGACGAAGAATTGGAGACCACTGAAGTCTCAGGGGAGGATGGAGAATGAAGTGGTAGTTCTGCTGTGATCTTATTGAATGCACGTTCTGTACCTCCGCAAAATTTAAAATCAGTTTCGTCTTGGAGAAACACAGAGTTTGAGCTGTCAGCATAAAGATGATGGAGTTTGCTCAGATCAAGGAACAGGATGGGCAGAGGAAAAAGCAGGACGTCAATATCTGAACCTCGGTGGATGTTGGAGGAAGAGGAGGACTCCTCGTTTCTAGGAAGGGAGGGGTGTCAGAAATGAAATACAAATAGGAAGGGATAGCCTTGAGAAGGTCAAGGCTTAAAAAAACAGAAGTGGTTAATATTGTGGAAGGACAGGAGTTTGAGGAAGGTGATGCTTTGGATGAGGAGGAGTTTAGCACTGACCACCGTCTGTCAAGCAGAGGTGGTGGAAACTGGAGTATAGGGCTGGAAATCAAAGCCTGTTCTTCCTTAAAAAGGATTTCTCCTTTATGTTTTTAAACCTCTAATGGATACTTGCTTTGAGAATGATGGTGGTTATTTTCTTTTTCTTTTTTTTCCCCTTGTTCAGGCTGAAAATAGAACTTTATGTAACAATAAAAGAGATGAAGTTTATTTCTTAAAGGAGATGTTTAATGCTAACACGTCAGGACAGTGTTTTGGTTTTGTTTCTGTTCCACTCCCCCAACCAAGAAAAGTCACATGAAATTTATCATTAAATCAGAGGGACAAAAAGGTTTTCTCAGCAGAGTGTGGTGTCAGTACTTTGACTTAGAAAGGAATTGTGCAATTCCACGCTCTATTTTTCCTCTTGCAATCCACTCATCACAAAATGTTGTTCCCATTATGAGCCCCTGCTTCTGGAAATTGTGTCACTTTTAAATTTTTTTTCTTTTTTAAAATTTTTTTAATCACAGGATTTTCAAATTGAGTATATCTGCTCCCTATAATTTTAAAGCAGAGAAAGAGACTTCCTAGGGCATGTTCTAGCCTTTCTATTTCGGTAACAAAGATCTGCAACTTGGTGATAGAAGGTAAATGATTCATTTTGTCAGGAAAATGCCACTTCTCTAAGTGGTTGTCAGGGCACATCTAAAGCAAATACATAAAGATTAAAAGCAATCATCTTATGTAAACGTTCAGCGGGAGTACGGGAAGCAGATACTGAATCAAGAAACTTTGGATGGGTTGTGATAAATATCTTGCCATATATATTTGCAAAGTGGTGTGGGCTTGTAAATTGTGGGGCCGGTTGCCAGGAAATATCTGAACGTCATCGTTTTATACAGGGATTCGGATACCAACAAACAAAATTTTGCCTGGGTTTCCATGGCTTAAAGAAGCACTGCGTAACTGCAATGTAATTTTTTTTCAAGCAAACCAGGTTGCACTGTGAGGGGATATTAGTTAAAGCTCCTAGCGATTCAGAGAGTTGTGGAAATGCCTTGGAAAGTCGCTGTAGTTTATCAGCAATGTATTTTGGTGAATAAAGTATGGGGATTGCTTTATACTTTCCTCACGAGTCAGGAAAAACCCTACAAGATGCAGGGGAATAGCAACTGTATTTTAAGTCTTATACATTATTCCCTTTTGATTTGGGTGTGTGTCTTTCTAATTAGAAGTTGTTTTTTTTATCTATATACACACACATATATAAAACAGATATGTAAATTTATACTATGCAAATTCATATAATATAT
>NW_009214174.1:0-700 GCF_000690835.1 Fulmarus glacialis
TGTCAGGATAACCTGTCTGTAATCCTGCTGGTGTCTCCAGTGGAGGATTCTTCGTTTCTTCTGAGATTCTTTCCCGCATGGTGTGCTCTGTCCTTTGAAGTTTGTCCTTATTGTGACTGCCCTGGCCCTTTCCTGGTGTTGCCCACTGCATGATGTGTAGTTTTCACACAGGGACATACCTGGGGCTACGGTTTCTCACATGTGAGGTGTGGAGAGTAGCATCAAACAGGACTTGGGGCTTCTCACTCCTATACATGCATATCTTATCATAGAATCATAGAAGCATTAAGGTTGGAAAAGACCTCTAAGATCATCAAGTCCAACCATCAACTCAACACCACTATGCCCACTAAACCATGTCCCTAAGCGCCTCATCTACACGTCTTTTAAATACTTCCAGGGATGGTGACTCACCCACTTCCCTGGGCAGCCTGTTCCAAGGCTTGACCACTCTTTCAGTAAAGAAATTTTTCCTAATGTCCAATCTAAACCTCCTTTGGTGCAACTTGAGGCCATTTCCTCTCATACTATCGCTAGTTACTTGGCAGAAGAGACCAACCCCCACCTCTCTACAACCTCCTTCCAGGTAGTTGTAGAGCACAATGAGGTCTCCCCTGAGCCTCCTCTTCTCCAGGCTAAACAGCCCCAGTTCCCTCAGCTGCTCCTCATAAGACTTGTGCTCCAGACCCTTCACCAGCTT
>NW_009214174.1:1315-4381 GCF_000690835.1 Fulmarus glacialis
TCTAAACCGTGAGCCGCCAGCTTCTCTAGGAGAATGCTGTGGGAGACAGTGTCAAAGGCTTTACTGAAGTCCAGGTAGACCACATCCACAGCCTTTCCCTCATCCACTAGGCGGGTCACCTGGTCATAGAAGAAGATCAGGTTGGTCAAGCAGGACCTGCCTTCCATGAACCCGTGCTGGCTGGGCCTGATCCTCTGGGTGTCCTGCACATGGCTTGTGAGTGCCCTCAAGACAAACCATGGGAATCAAAATATGAGCAGGCACATAATTTTGTGACCAGTTTCGCCACCATCTGTGGTATCAAGACAGAATACAGGTAAGCAGATGTCTTACTTTTGCACTTTGCTTTTGCTAGAGCCAGAGTACAGTATCTGAGATGGTCAGTATCAAGTTTGCATAGTGACACTCTTTTTCTTTTCCTCCATGCACAGGCTACAAAGGTCATGCTAGGCGCCAGCTTTGTGGCATCTGAGACTTTGTCTTATGGGTAATAATATGCAAACTCAGTTCCCACTTGGCTTTGGAGAAAAAGTTTTGTTCAGAATCTGTTCTGTCAGTACATCTTCAAAAAGTAGAAGATGATCTGGAACCCCTCTTTCACAGGAGAGTGAGGCAACATCCTCTAATACCCAGAAAGATGAGATCTGAACCCTTCCGATTCACCTTCTTGCTTAGTGCTGCAGAATGCTCAAATTCTACCTGGAAGTTTGCTCTTTGATGTTAGCATGGCTTCTCCACAGGCATCTGCTGCTGGAAGGAACACCTGTCCAGAAATGACATACAGATTTTGCTCCCTGACACCTTCAGATGGACAAAAGGGTCGTCAGACTTCCAACTTTTTGACAGTGATACTTGTTTAAATGAGATGATACTTAGCTTTTTGCAATGCCAGTTGTGGTCTCCAGCATACCATATTCTTGGCTTCTTTAAATTGCAAACCCACTTTGCCCTGCTGGCCACCCTGGCACCAACTGTACTTCAGGCTACTTTGCTCAGAGCCCTGGGACCTTCTGTCTTGGGAATGGGTACTCCCTGATCCTCTGTGCCATGACAAAACTCTCCTGTTACAGTGAGTTGTGTCCCAGCCATCTGTGCCAAAATGGTTTTGTGGGGGGATATTTCCTTGGAGTCCCTGCAGTGCTGTTGAAAATACATTGTTATGGCTTAGCTTACAATAACACCTCATAGAACAGGCTTTTTTTCTGGAGAAGGTATGATCTTTTCTCTTGATAGGCATAATGGAGAATCATCTCCCATCTATGCATTCTCCCCTCCCTGGGTATGCTATAGGAGTTCAGGAGGGATTTCGTGAGGGAGTTTGCAGAAGGGGTAGTTTAAGAAATCGAAATAATCATGGGCCTCATAGGTAAAGACAGTCTTAAAGAAACCAGCTGGTGATTTAGGTGGGTGTAATCGTTGGTAAACCTCCAGATTAGGGTGGCTCACTCTCAGATTGTTCTCTTACTGGAACTGGCCATCCTAGTTCATGGACTGATTCCCTGGTTAGAAAGAGACCAGGGTGTGATGTAGGGGTACAGCTGACTGACTGTAACTTACTCAGTTGTACTTGGTGTGTCTCGCATCATAGCCATTGTATTAGCTGGGAAGAGATCATAAAGGCTCCAGTCCTTGGGCACCCCTGGAGAGGACTAGGAAATAGTTACAGTCTTCTGTTTGAAAGCAGTGAGCTTTTCAGCAGCAAAAGGGTGAGGCCTTCCACGCCTTACAAGATTCAAATATGTTATTACTGGATCTTAACCACCAGGAAGAACTGTTTGTGTCAATAGTCTCCCTTCAGACAGTTCTTTGTTGCTAAATGTTGCAACTGAAAACCTTGGAGCTACTGGAGAAGAGACAAAATGCACTACAAATAATCCTCAGCCTTTTCCTTTGCTCCAGAATTGGAGGCTTCTCATATACGATCATACTTGATACCAAAGTCAGCGTTTAATAGAACTAATACTGTTTTTTCCTTCACCCTAAATTGGCAATCACCTTTTACTTTTCTGGAAGCTTGGCCTTGGCTTGCCTCCAGGTGGTGGGGTCAGCTGTTACAATGGATGTCTCATTTAGCCATCTGGTCATCTTGAAACCTTTTCAAGGAGCCTTCCCAAAAGAAACGCAAAATAAAAAAAACAGTACTTTTTTCTGGAACTGGCAGTAGTGAAGGAGGCCCCATGTAATTGATTTCAGCATAGGAGGTTTTCTTCTTATTACTGATTTTGAAGACAAAGGGGGTTGTCTTAAACTTTTGCCATATTCATGCCTTCATGTGCTGTTTAACATTCAGGATGGCGATTCTGCTCTCAGTAGTTCCTCAGAGTTTTAAAACTGTTTTCAGATTCACCTTGGTGTTTTTTTTTTTAATTCCATGTCAATCCACCCAGTTTCCACCCAGCTCAAATTTCTGGTATGAACATACCATTTGTGCTATTGTTCTGGTCTTTTCATGACACTGAGAACCATCCAGGAAGTGTTTTCCAGTCAAAGCAGCTTGCTTGAAGGAAGCAAAAAGTACCTGTCTATCCGTGTTTCAACATTTGGGATTATTACAAGGAAATTCACTTAGAGAGGTGAACAACACATTTAATATAATTAAAAAGATCTTTGTTTTAAAGTCAATAGGCAAATCATTGACTTGGAGCATAGATCTTATCAGATCACTGCTGATCTCTCCTTGACCTGGACTCTGCCTTCCAAAAGAGACTCCACACAATGGTACATCTCAACTGTGTGTCTTCTCTCACAAATGTGTTGTTAAAACCTCCTTCCCTAGGGCACAACTGCAATCTCCTGTGCCTTGTTGCCTAATATACTTCCCCCAAGCTCTATGAAAACAGTATGATATCTTAGTATCTTCTCAGTGGCTGTTGTGTGTATATATCTCCCACAATAAGTTCGTTAACTACGGCAGTGTATCTGTAATTCCTCTGCCCAAGTCTCTTTGATACTTCCACACAGGAATGGGAATTATCTGCATTACCATCAGATTTAGACCTCTGTCTCCTCAAGGGGCTCACTAAGGGTCACAGTCTGCCATCTGACATGCAGAGCATTACTGCCTTT
>NW_009214174.1:4412-25036 GCF_000690835.1 Fulmarus glacialis
CAGAAGTACAAGTACTAACAAACTACACTGCAGCTATGTATTATTTCATGAGGCAAGAAGGAACATGATTATTTGCTGTAATTGGTGCAGTCAGCATCCTCCTGCAGCAATGGCTGTGCATGTTGCTGCCCTTTAGAGCTCCTTGACAAATCGGCCAGGCACTTCTTGGGGACCCAGGGGAACATGCCGTACATGGGAATTCCTAGAGATAAATCTGCTTGCTGCATACCAGAACTCCGCATTTCAAACATTCATTTTCAGAGGGGTAATGTATGCATTTTTCCATTGGGAGGCCTTTCCCATCCCCTGGCTTGATGTGTTACTTTTTACTCATCTTGATGCTACCAAGTTTCTGACAAAATGGGACAAACTCAAGCTGGTCATGTTATTTGTATAATGGGAGGGGCAGACCATATAATGAGATCTGTTGAAGATCTTTGCTGTCCCATCCTACCAGGACTTCTGGACACTTTTATAGAATAAAAGTCAAACGTTTTTCCTGGCTCTAACATGACTGCATCCAACAGCCTGAATGCTGGCTTGATGACATCCACCAAAAGAAGCTGTTTGGCCAGGTTTGGAGCTCTTGAGGAGATTGATTTGGAAAGCTGAGTGGAAAAGCCTTTTTTAAAAATATATCAGCAAATTTTTCCTTTTCTGTGCCTCCTCTCAGAAAGAGTGAATTATTTGCTATTCCGTAAGAAATCCGTGTGCAAAAATATTGTAATGTTATCCTGCTTCCACAGTCTGTTTTCTCTTCATCCTGCAGTGACGGGATTCCCTTGGGACCTTATTCAAGACTTCCCTGGTTTCTGCCTCTTACAATCTCAATATAATGTTGTCAGTGTCTCTCTGGCAGCACTTTGTAGATCCTTTGAGTGGAGACTACTTTAATAGGCAATATGTCAGCCTAAAGAAAAGAATGAGGGTTTCTCGGGCTATGTTGAGAATATCTCCACACAGGTAGGACAGGATCACTTTCATTTTATTTCTGGGTTTGCACAAAATTCATCTAAGTTCCCTGCTGGTTCTCTTCCCCACGTTTCACCAAAGCCTGGGGAAAGGTTCTGTGCTTTCACTTCTGAAAGTATGTTATTCTTTTGTTGTCCTACCTGATATTTGTAAGCTTGCCTATGTAGTTGTGGTCCTTGGGTGATAGTTAAAAAGTGAGCATTTCTGTGCTGTAAAAAAATCCTTATTCAGGATAGATTCATGTAGACAGACAAAAGCTTGGGCTACCTCCACTGCATATTGGAAGGATGCTTCCACAGGTGAATTTTGCGAAGCAGCTATTTGGATTTCCACCGCCCAGCTTGCAAACACTCCTGGCAGTGATTCGTTAGGCTGACATCCAGGCATCATTTAAATAGGACTCAGTTATCTAACCCAAATGAATAAACAACTGCAAATCAATTGCTGAGGGTGAAATCCACGTGGAAGATTGCTCAAAGAAGTGGTTATTTAAATGCTTTTCCAACACGTCTTGTCCAGCTGGATTTTCTTCTCTGCTGCTGTGAGTCCTGTACTACCTGGGCTCCATACATCCGGAGAAACTTAGGTCACGTTGGGCCCTGCAGAAGCCTTTCTGCTCTCGGGTGTGGGAACAAGTGGGTCCCTGGCTGACAGATACACACTTCCAACAGATTCTACCAGTTTGGCAAATCTGATTTAATTTATGCTGCTCACTGATATGGACACTTCTATACCCCAGCTGCCCTAACCTGCACGTAGCCTCCCTCTGCTTCTGTCATGGTAAGACCATAAGACCAGATGACAGCACAGACACTAAGTGGACTCAGATACCAAACCACTTTAATCAGAGATATATGCAATTTATGAATCACATGGCTTCCCTGTTCGACAGGAGAGATGATGCAGCCCAGAAGAAAAGTCAGGTGGGTTAGCGTAGTGTTTCCAGCCATCCTGTGCATACTCCTGGTGCAGGGCCATGGGATACCCTAGATTCTCCCCCTGGGTGATTCTGAACACT
The DNA here is from genome assembly GCF_000690835.1 of Fulmarus glacialis. Lineage (NCBI taxonomy): Eukaryota > Metazoa > Chordata > Aves > Procellariiformes > Procellariidae > Fulmarus > Fulmarus glacialis. The sequence goes on from NW_009214174.1 coordinate 6,403, forward strand.
GTAATTTCTAGGATAGGGTGGAGATTACCGGGTTCTTAATTGCCTCCTCCTTGCATTTGGTCCCTAACAACTGTTTGTCACCACTGCTGGTGCTGGCAGTCTGCTCATCAGAAAGGTTCTCAAACAGTTTGCAACTTTAACAGTGATTAACACGCTGCTTTCCTTGGGTTACTTATCTACCCCATAACCAAGCTACTCCGTTGTACGATAGGGTTAGCTAAAGTTCATCTACTAAAGCTAACACTGTTGTCAGCTGTACCTATCTTATGCTAACTGCTACAGCTCCTGCTCCCAGCGGAGGATCTGAGGCTGCCTTGAGAAACAGTAGCTCCTGAAAAAAGGGCTGCAGCCTGCTACAGCATATAACCCCTAGTATGACCGGTCCAGCATCATTTCTGGTCTCTGACATGGTTGCAGAGCCTATCCATACAAATCTTTCTAGCATCCTACACACCTGAATAGTTTGGGTTTTCTTGTGCTATAGGGAGAAGGAATTAAGTCTGTTTTCTTCTCGCTCTCATTTGTAGGTTTTTTTTTTCTTTAGTATGCTTTTCAAGGTCTGATTGCTGGCAGACTTTCCTGCCATTGCAGTCAAACAGACCTGCTTTATAGTATCACAGTTGGTATATGCATAAATGACTGTGGATATAAAATCTTACAATGGTGGGATCAACTTTGTACTTTGTTCAAGTGAATAAGGTTGCAAAGCATGTGCTGCAAGACAGCCATTCATGTCAATCTTCAAGCTACTTTGTGCAGGCTTCCATAGTTCTTCCTTTTAACTTCTTTCTCTCTTTTTCCCTCCTGATCCTTCTAGGATGAAGACCCTGAGGAAAAGGTTGACCATGTAAGATTAGAGGCTTTCTAGGTAGATGTTGGCTTCTCTGAAGGGGACTAGTAGGACTAACCTATTCATGTGTCTGGAGACTACCTTAAGAGGGGACTCTTGTTTTGGAGAATAAGACAAAAGTTTGCCTCAGATGCAGTGCCTTTCCTGCATCCTCTGTTCCTATTGCTGACAGGTTTTTTATTATCTTTGTAACAGCTGCTCTTATCAGCTGCTGCATCTTGTTCTGAGGTCACAGATGTATATGTGGCCATTGGAAAGATACTCTATTTTCATTTAGAAGTCAGGGCGCAATTAGCTAATAGAGTACAAAACCTGACTGAGCCTACATTTGCTGTCCAGTGTGGTTAGCTTGCTCCCATAACATGAAAACTTGTCTTCCGGGATTATGAAGTCTTGCTGGTGCCCCAGAGGAGAAGGCCATCCCATAGTAACAAGAATGTGTGCCTTTGTATTTACTATGAGTCTTTCCTTTTTATTGCACCAGCACTGGAATGCTAATATCTGTGGTTAATAGGATGGCATAGCGCTTCTTACCAGACTCCTGTTATACAGAGAAAAGGAATACAATACCCTTTCTCATCCTGCAGCAAAGCTAAAATACATCTCAGCATTCATTTGGCATTAGAAGCCAGGGTGGTGCTGTTCAGAACAACCTGAGAACTAGTACCTGTTTCTGTTAAAGTCTTTGGGCTAATTGCCTCTTCCTAACCTTGGAATTGGTGTTGCCCAATTTTTCCTGGCTAGAGTTGCTCTCTGTATATGTTAGACACTTAAAGCATCATCTCCCATACTCTTAATTCCTTCTGCTGAAGCACCAGCCCAACACTGGTAGCATAGTAGATTCATTTGTGAAATTTAAAGCCCAGAAAAGAAACCCGTATCACCCATCTCATTAATTCTGGCCTCAGAAGGGTATGCTCATCACAAGGAATCAAGACCATTCAGATTAGCTCAGTTTTCTCTTGATAGCACTAGAGCTGATATTGTAGGAAAGGTCCACTGGGTTTATTAATCAGTGATGGATGGTTCAGGACTATGCCCAGAGCACTTTTCCATTTATCAAGCAAAGAGACCTCCCACTGATGGGTATAGTTTTGGGGACTGGTTACCCAACAGAAATTTTTCCTGGTAATTGATCTAAACTGCCCCCCCGCCCCCAACTGGAACCAGTCCTTACAGTTATTTCACTGGAACTAATTCCACCTCCATACAGTGCCCTGAATCATTGATTCCCAAGGTCTGCTGTACTGAGTGGTGGCTCGTCACATGCCACAGGCGCGTTCTTGCTCCTGGCTGCTAAATTTCATTAAAATAACTAAACTGATGTGACTCTTCCACATGAGCAATTGTTGTTGCCTCAGGGATGTTATGCAATGGTGCCTGGCAAGGAGATTTTCCTTAGTATGAAGTGATCCCTGCTTTGAAATCTTGTTTGGATAATTCCTGCACCCTTTATTCAGGCTTATGCTCTTAAGCATCACAGTCGCACTTTATAGTAATTTTTCCATTTGTAAATGCCTGTGAAGGGTAACAGAATGGTTAACTGAGTGTTGAGAAATCTAACTGATTAGTAAGCTGCTTGTAACTTATAATACTATATGCTTACAAACTTCTGTTAATTGTATCATATGTCTTTTCCAAACCAATTATTTGTGGAACTTGATATTATAAAGCGTGATCCAAAACTTGTTGCAGCATATCCCTGCCTTAGTCATTGCCTGGCCAAGCTGAAATACTTGGCTTCTTGAATCATTTGTCCGAAGTTGGCCTCTTCGCCCCCCTGATGGCTCATGTAACCCTTCTCTGAACTCCCTTTGGGCTGTGCTGAGTGTTACAATCTGAACTCATCCTGGATTTGGTCCCTTTCCTCTTGCTGCGCTGAAGATACTTTGTGGCTGCCTGAATACTAGCAAACAGCCCCATCTGGGCTGTCAATGTGAACGTACCTGCTGAAGTCCTGCCCTCCAGCCATCTGCCTGCTCTGAGACTTGTTTTGCATCCCCTGGCAAACCACTCATCTTGGATCTGAATTTTTGCCAGTTGAATCACTCACTTGGCTGCACCTTCCAAGGCTGCCTGGGACATTTAGCCAAAGGCTGTAAGGCTGATCAATGGTATAATAAAGGGTGTATCCTAATATCTCAGTTAATTTGCAGAGGCAGAATAGGCAGGAGGAGTATGAACATGGCTGTGAGCCAAGATTTTGCTGGGTTCTCTTCCTGGCTTTGCCATGGATTTGCTCTGGGGCCTTGGAGAAGTCCCTCCTCTAGTTTGCTTTAGTCCCTGTCTGAAAGAAGAGCTAGAGCTTTATGCAGAACAACTGTGGGGATTCCCTAAACGCAGATCCAAAGGGGGATTTAGATGCCTTATCCTCACAGCAAAATCCACAGCCTATATTAGATGCCTGTGTAGTATGTAGACAATCTCAGGATGGGCCAGTGGATCTATTAAGGTGGTAAACAGTGGCTGGGGACTGCAGTGTGTCTGAAACCCTGTCCTTCTGTGGAGTTCTGGCCCCATTCTGAGAGCTCTGGGAGTGCATGGCCCTGCACTAGCAGTGAGTGATCCTGATCCCCATGCTGTGTTTTGTAGCCTTCAGCAGTGGAGCAGGGCTTTTCCTTGCCTTCGGGGACCTCCAGGGATGGAGGTATTCATTTCAATGTTGAAGCTGCACGCTTTATACATAAACTTGAAGATTAAACCCACCATCTCCTTTCCAAGCTGGAAGAAACTGATTTTATTGTCCTCTTGCTCCTCCTGAAAGATGTATCAAGTAATGTTTCCCACCTCCCTAGAGAATATTATATATAATGACAAAGCTATGAGCTGTTCTGGGTCTGAGAAGGCTCTTAGTCCTTTCTCCTGAAGCTGCTTTGCTGTGCAAATGGAACTGAAAGAATTTTTGGGACGCAGGGAAGGACTTTTTAACTGAAGGCAACAACATTTGAGCAGAAAGACATCTGCTCCAGTCCTAATGAGTCCAGCTGGGACCTTGTTCTCTAGTTGTCCTTTGGTAGACATGCCATAGTAGTCTCAAGGTCCTTTATGGACTAAAGTGGGGAGAGCACCTGATTTCTGACTCTTAGCTAGGTGGATGCTGACCTCTGTGGCTCTCTATCACTCAAAGTTTGAATGATGACATGCTTTAAGGCAACAATTGGGAAGAGGATTTGAGGACCTGACCTTTCCAGAGGGGGCAAACAAGTCCTTCTGTAGTTTTAATTCCCTGTGCTTTTAAAACAATTTGGGTGGAAAAGTGGGCTGTTGCTTTTTAGGTTAAGACAACATGTCAGGAACAGTTGTTTTCAATGAATGTTTCTTGGAAGAACAACTGTCAAAAAAATTTGAGTACCTGAAATGTGAAGCCAATTGTGGACTTACATTGCTAGGTTGCCCAATTCGGTGGGGTTCTTTGAGTGAGTGTATTTGCATCCTAAAATACAGTGCAGAATGATGCAGAGATCCCCTGGTGAGAAGCAACCTGCACTCTACCTGGGTAGGTACCAGCTTGGGCTTGGTTACCAGAAGTACCTAAAGCTAGACTGTTTCCAGACTCAAGCTGACTCGCATGGATCCTGCTTGCAGGTGTGTCTGCACCTGTGGTGTAGACATGGCCTGGGGCTTGATAGGATCAGGGCCTTTAATCAGAGCGGTATTTTCCTGACCCAGTTCTTACCCTCGCACAGTGGTTGGCACCCAGCTCCAAACTCTCATTCCATTGTCTGGTCTGGTCTGGATCTGTGCAGCAGCCACCCCCCAAGTGCTCTTCCCCACATCCCCTGAAACTTAGAAATGTGCGGCTGAGGAGCCCAGCACTGGCTGCACTCAGCTGGGTGCTTACTGCGGGACCTCATTTGTGTAAAAATAATCACAGTGGCACTGTCCAGCCACTCTAGTTCAGAGAGTTCATGACCTAAGAAGTCGTGTATAATTGTAACGCAGTCCCTTACAGCCTTTTTTCTATCTACAACTTGCATTGCAGTAAGATCTAGAGAGTGTTGGTGTGTGGCTGGGACAAAAATTTCCTATTCCCGAAGATCTTACAGTCTGGCTGCGTTGTTTTTCTCTAGCATCCTGTTCTCTCCTGTGATCTTCAGCTTGTAGAAAAGCCCTCACCAGGGGCTAGCTGCATTTTGTATACTGCACGTTGCCAGGGTTTTGCCGCCTTAGCCATGCAATGGGGAATGGGGTTAACTGGCAGTAGATAGCTTTTGAAGCAACTGTCATCTCTGAGAACCTGGGAGGGTTCTTTGAGGCAGAATTTCCTGTAGCTGTTGCACATTGTGAATGCCCTCCCATTTGTGTGTTTGTCCTGGGACATGAGCTGAATTTGTCCCTCCATGTCCCAGAGTTTCTGTCATCTGGGATGACATGTTTGGATTCTTGCATTGTGCTAATAAACACCCTCCACCAAAGGGAATCAGCATCCAAGGAAGCACTGGCTTTTTTACTTGCTTCCATTTTACAGGGATTGCTTCTTTTTTTCCAGTGGTCTTCTGGTTGCTTGTAGAAATGCTGGACTCCCAGCCTGTTCCCGGGGACCGCTCAGCTGGAAGTTGGCCAGATTCTCCAGGAGGCATCTAAAAAATGCAGCTGAACTTTTGTTCCCTAATTAGGCCAGCTTCCCCAGTGTGAGCCCCAGCACTGCACGGCCTGGAGCTCCCCAAGGCCTTGTGCTGCCTCTCCCCCATGCACCCCGAGTGGCTGGCCAGCAGGGCAGTTATTTTCAGCTTTCTGAGGTTATCTACTAGCCTTTTGATGACATCTACTAGTCTTTTGATGACATCTACTGAAATAGCATTTCTAGTCAGCCATGTTTCCCAGCCTTTCTTAGTACTATCCTCCCTGCTACCTTGATGTGGATTAGGGACAATCCCATCAAAACTAATTTTTTTAAAAGCTTTTCCTTTTCCACACATTTATTTCATGTTTTGAGTGCTTCTGGACCCACTTGAAGACAGCAAAAGAACTGTAGGAGTGGTGGAGATGGATGGGAACATGTCTGACAGTATGTAGCACAAGGTAGTAGCAAACGGTTCGAGAGATGTTCATGCCTAGGAGGGCTGGAGGAGCACTGCCCTGTAACTGTGTGTTGTGAGAGGATTCTACCTGGTAACCCCTTGCTCAGAGAATCAGATCGTTGTGTGCTGCTTCACTGTTTTCATGCAGGGGAGAGCATTAACTCTTGGGACCAGTTAAGGTGCCAAATGCTGCAATATGACAGCTTTCCTAGCAGGTGCACGTGTAAGCTGACTAGATAGCTGACCATTGTTTTAGGGAAGAAATTCTTGATAGCTGTTTAACAACATGAGCTGCTCCTTTACCTGCTGTGATAGATGACAGAGAATATTTAAAGCCCCCCCAAGAACTTTTTCTGTCTCAATAGCACTTTCCCTAGTAAAGGAAGGTCAGTGACCACGAAGAAGGACAGTTTGTGGATGAAACGGAAATCCAATATTTTCTACTAGGCATTTAAGACATGCAGAAGTCCTTGGAGGGGATTCATTAAAATCAGATGCACTACTTGAACCATCTGTGGACATGATAAAGAGGGCTAGCAGAGATGGGCTGTTTTTTGCAAAAAGCCAAGGCTTGCATAGATCTGGGAATTGAGCCCTTTTTGATATCATATATGCCCTGAGATTGGTACAGATTGTAAGCATTATGTGGCTGCTTGGAAGCAATGGGGCTATTTGACTTACAGCTCCTTAATTGGCAGCGGTCAAAACTAATTCATCAAGCCTGTTTGTGGAGATTTGCTTTTCCTCAGTCAGCGGAGCCTCAGGCAACTTGCTGGAGAAGAGGAAACTTGAGACTGGCCATACTTCTCTCTTTCTCCTCCATGGTCAATATTGGATAAAAACAAGGCACCTGCATACTGTGTAGAATCTCACAGTGTTTGTATATTGGGCAGAACATAGATCCCACACATTTTAGGAAATGTATTACATGACAGAAAAATTTTGTGTCCTCTCGTGCAGGCTGTCAATGTCATTTGAGTCCTGCTTCCCTGCACAGAGTGCTCGCTGTTTCAAAGGAGTTGTCATGTTGATGAAGGTAAATTAATCTGTGTTTCCAGACCCGCCTGAGAATCTGAGGGACCCAACATGTCTGTAATCTGCCTGTGTTGTGGTAGGTCCTAAAAGAAACTTTGCTGGACCCTCAGGATCCAGAGACAGGCAGGGTAGTTGCTTCCATGAGGGAAGCAACATCCAATTAGCACCTTCAAAATTGCAGACATGATCTGACAAGTGGCCTGGAAATTTCTGCCTTAATGGGGAAGCCAAATTAAAATTCTACATCTGTCTGATAAGAAAGGGCCTGACTACAGATAAAGAAGAAGGTAGAGTTTCTACTTTAATGCAGGAGAGATGGAATTCAGGCCAGTCATTTTTCAAAGGCAGAGATAAAATACTGGTTATGGTGGTAGTATGAAAGTGTTGGTAAGGAAGGCAGCCTGAGAAATACTGGAAAAGTGCCATCACAAAAATGGTGAACTGAATTTCTGAGAAGAGCCCAGACCATGGCAATGTTCCTTGAAAAAGTGGACGATCTGCAGACACTAAGGTAGAGGAAATCTTCTGGAGAGAAATAACTGACAAACTTAAGTGGAAAAGCAAACTGCAGCAAGCAAGTGGTTAGTTAATGCTGTGGAACAGACTGAGCAGCAAAGAGCTGAGAGAGAACAGTGTTGTCAAGAGCTGGTGGAATCTCAGTGTTTTGGACACCAAACCGTTTCGGAGTATAGCTTAGCTTTGCATTTGGCAACATACATGAAAATCTTGCCCAAGTATAACACATAGGTATCAATAAGTTCTGATCATTTAAAGCCCCCAGTCTTTTTAACCAAAAAGGTGTGTTCAGGAACACATTTACTCCATTACAGAAGAACAATGTCCTCTGTTTCTGCTCTGCTCCCTCTGGGGTTGACATTCTTCCCACTTTCTGCCTCAAGCTCTTGCTTGCAGCTGCAACATCCCTACCTGTCACCATATTATGGCAATGCAGGACATTGCATTCTCAATTGTAAATTATGCTGAGGTTTTGGAAATGTGAAAGTATATGAAGGTAAGTTTATTTACTCGACAAAAGTGCATGTGGCATGTGACCTTATTATGGCACTTTCCAGGCAACTAACAAAGAAAAGTTACTTATCCTCAGCTGACAGTTAACATTGCCTTTCCTGTTGCTGGTTCTTCTGTGGGCAGTTCAGAAAGAATTACCTGATTTATTGCAAGAGGAATAAAAGACTTGTAGGTATATGTGAGGTGTTTGTCAGGGTCTGACAGACATTCAGGGTTGCCTGGTGTGTATGATCAATGGGAAGATGTTATAACATTGGCAAGACGTTGGGATCAAACCCCTAGATGCCATGGAGTCATGCCCTGTGCAAAGACTGGGGCAGTCATTCTCATCACCCTCTGATCTGGAGTGCCCAACTTGAGATATCTTGGATCTGAAGGCTAGTTTTGATGATGAGGGAATTAAATTGCAGGTGCATTGGAATGGCCTGGAGATGCTGCATTTTCCCTCAGCCTTCTGTCCCAGGTTCTTTGGTGACATTTGTGTAACTCCATGCACCTTTGCAAGGAGTTGTGAGGCTCTGTGTTGGGAACATGGCCTACTGGCTATCTGGGAGATGGTGTGAGGGGAGGAGGGTTGTTTGCATGGGAAGGATCTGTGTGGGAGGGAGTGTGTTTGTGAGGTGGGGGTGTGTGTAATGGGAATAGGGATGTTTATGTGGGCATGCACGCCCATATGTGGTGCGTTTTTCCCCTTTTTCCTGGGCTCTGGGTGTGTCCAGATCAACTGAATTCAAAATGCTCCTTTTTTGGCACTGTAGCCTCTTCTCTGGTTTGGCATCTTAAGAATCTGGGGGAATCATGTAAAGATCAGAAAACTCCATTCACTTGGGCCCCTGAAGGCTTCACATTCTGTGACATGGTCATTCCAGTCGACTGAGCTCTGTCCCCTGCGGATGAGCCCATATAAGGAGGCTGTTTCCTGCATTTCACGCTCCCTGCCTGTCCCTCTGCCCTCCTGTGCTCCCTTTGCTGAAGAAAGCTGGTATTTTGGGACTGCAGCTCCTGCCTCATTAATTTGGAGGATGACTATTTTTGCTCCTATCAGGGAGCTATGCAGGGTCGTGCCCCCTCCCTGCAGCAGGCAGCGGCTGCCCCTGGCAGGCTCTCTTCATTTCCCATACTCACAAACAATGCTTCTGCTTCAAGAAATAAACACAGGGGACCCCTACCATCAGGGGTTAGCTCAACCACTTCCTCGTCTGTGGCAAGAGGTAATTTGGCTTTTGCTCAGGATTGACCCCACCACACATGCAAGGTCCGCTCTGTCAAGTCAAAAATCCTCAGAAGTCATCCAGCCCATTCCCTTTCTTAATAAAAGCTGTGGGAGCCACCTGTTCCCCCCACCATTGCTCCAGCTTAGACTCCTTTGCAGTTACCATTTTTCCCCGTTTTAGGACATCTTTTACCCAATCATCCTTTCTCATGATGGTCCCTTCACAGGTCCTCATCACCCATCTTCCCTCACTGGGCACCATCAATTGGGAGCTATATAAACTGACATTCATGCACTGGGTTCACTTTGCCCCTCTGCTTTCACCACTGCCTGTCATGCAAAACACTGAAGCCACTGCTGTACGATGTGCTTCAGGCAGGGGGAACTGAGACCAAAACTGCAAAAGGCAGCAGGCAGCTCCCGCACAGTTGGAAATCATGGCCCTGCTCCTTGAAAATTCCCGTCATAAGCCCCAAGCTGAATTCCTGTTTTCTCTTGCCATGTGACAGAGTGCCACACAAGACAATGCAAGAAAATAGGAGGGAGTGTCTTTAAGCTCCACATGAACTTCCCCTTTAGCTTTCCAGTGGTGGCAGTGGTGGGATTCATCTCACCTAACTTTAGAGGTGTTTGGTATGGCTGCCTGTATCTGAACTTGGCATCTAACCTGCTATTCTAGGTAGTGGACAAAAGCAGACACTTTTTAGGAACAATTCCTCCTCTAAACCAAGATGTCTAAAATGAGCTGACTTGTCCCCTAGGAAACGTGCAACGTGATACCTCCCACTGAAATGTGGGCAGCAGTAACGAATGAGTTCCCAGTGCACTATATTTTGCCAGGAAAGCACATCATCTGTGGATCAGTCTGCTACTGTACTGTGTGTCCTGGACAAGTCAAAGGCACACAGACCTGAAACTTGTCAAGATACTGATTGGAGTGATACATCTTTTGCTTACAGAGACACTTAAAAACCTGTCCTGCAATATTTGTCTTCCTTTTATTTTATGAATAAACAACATTTTAAACACTGTCTCTCCATCTATTATTTGGTAAAATGTTACATTAGTATGTGTGGATCTGGTGTCTCAATTGGTTTGACTTTGCCTTGACTGGAGCTAGCTGTAACGTGTTTCTTCTCTTTAATAAAGGGCCCACCACCTAAACCCCCACGTCGGCAAGGAGGCTGGGCAGATGATCCTGTACTGGCACCTACCAGGTGAGTCCTCACATCTTTCCTTATTGAGAGAGGCTTAGGCGTGGGTTAAGTGAACATCACTAGTTGGGCTTTGCTGTCACAGGCTTTGGAACAATTTTTCTGGATCTTGTAGATGGCTGTGTCTCCAATATCACTGTAACTCCTTCAAACCATTTGAAGTATTGCTCTTGCTTGGTTCCACTGGCTAATGCTCTTTATGAATTGGCCTGGCGGGTCTCAGAACTGTGTACATGTTGCTGTCTGCCAGAGGCAGTGTATTCCTTACCTGGTACAGTAACTGGAAGGCATCGAGAACGTAATAAGCATGTTAAATGCAGGTGCTGGGAGTGGGGGATTTGACTGGTTGTGTCCTTTCCAGGAGAGTGACACATGACAGTGCCCCACTGCCAAGAATGCAATGAATAGTTCAGGATTTAGTGATCAGCCTTGACAGTAAAGGTGAAATTTGTCAATGTTTATGTGTGTATGGGGTTGTGGTATAATGGAGGTGGATGGAGATGGTCAGCAAGAAGAGATGGGAGGAAAAAAGTATACAAACTGTAGAGTGTAGGTTGAGAAGCCTGATGCTTATGAAGGACACCTAAGGGAAAGGAAATATCTGGACATGGTAATAGAATGGGTATGAAAACTAAAGGACAGTTCAGACTGGGAGGAGATGACTTGGTTTCAAGCTATTTGTTATTTTTCAAGCTGTGAAGTTATGCTGGTGTTATATTTCCTATTCACAGAGCTGAAGGGCTCAGTCATGGAGTTGTGTGAGATTGCTTGTATACATTAAGGCCTATAATAAGAGTTTATATGTCTGGACATATACTTTGGAGGCACTCTGATTTAAGGAAAAGTTATGTATTTTCTTTCCTGGAACGCTGAGAATGGGAGAGGACATCCAGAAACCTGTTACACAGTCAGTATTTCTTGGGAGGTAAGAAAGGTGGTCTATGTTCTGGCATCGCCTTTCTGGAAAACAGTACTTTTCTGGGAAAAGTATCACTCTATGTGTCTCTGAAGAATAAATAATCTGAAAATCTGGAGACTGGAGTAAAGCAAGGGAATAAAGATCTCGGCCTGAACTCCTTCTGTTCCTTTCCAGTTTAACTCTGATAATGGTATTATTTTTCATAGGCTGGCTGCAGCTAGAAGTTGCTGTTGCAAAGATGCATCCACCTCAGGGTTATAAAAAAATGCCACCAATGATCCTGGATCTTTGTAGGACCAAGCAGAAGCTTTATGGAAATGTGATAGCAGAGAACAAGGGTGAATTGCATTGTTTAGGAAAAATAAATTATGTAATTGTTGGTGAGGTGAAGGACTGGATTGGAGGTAATACAGTTATTCTGGGCTGTGCCTAATGTGCCCTGAAGGACAGTGTACAGGTTCGTAATGTAACAGCACTGTATCATGTGCTACTTTAGGATGTTTTTCATTGTTTGACATTAGCCTCATCTGTAGATTTGGAGCAGTAGATTTGGATCACTGGTGCTTCCCCAGCATCCCAATTGCATGGTTTACAGCTATAGCAGGTGTCTGGAGTAAATGCTCCTATGACGTTGGATGCAATTCAGCTGCAGAAGCAGAACAGGAGATGGAGGGCTGTAGACCTTTCTACCTGTGAGACCCTGCACAGTGGGACATGAGATGAAGATGCACCCCTTGCTCAGTCATGCATATGATATCATGTCATATCTGACAGCATTCTTTTCATTTGTATTAAGAGCTTTTATTGAGTAAATTTTATGAAGGGGAAGTTTGTTCTGACTTTCTTTAGTCATATGAGGTACAAGGATTTTGTACAACTAGTTCCTCTGTCTTTTCTTTCCTTTAGCTGTGTATTCTCCCCAAGCTGATCTCTCTCCTTCTCTCCCTTAAAAAAGTCTGAGATGCTGGCCTGTAAGGCTGTCTTTGTGACATATCCCAGAGTAAACCCTTCATGTGAAAAGTCTGAGTCATCGGCTGATGTCATACCAATGTTACTGTAGCTTTGTTGTTTCTGTTTTCTCAGGCTCTATCTCCCCACAGCTTTTCAACCAATTTGACTCAGTTTGGAAGCCCATCAAGTTAACTTGCTTCAACTTCACTAGTGTAGATGTCGTTACAATAACATGCTTCTGTTGATATATCTGATTTAGGTATAAGCACTTTTATGCCAATGTAACTGAGCCTATGCTTGGGAATTGTACTGCTTTAAGTAGTTTGGTTTTCAGAACTGACCAGTGTTAAAATCTGTGATTTTTTTTTACTTAGAAAGGAAGGATGAGCAGAGTGGCTACAGTTAGATTTTCTGTGTTGTGTAAATATACTGTGGGTCAGATGGGATACTGCAGCCACTTGTGAAATGATCTTGTAGCTGTTTGTGTGTTATTCTCTCCCCATTTGAGGTCTAAGCTTTTAGTTCTGTTTCTGACAGATTCAGCCAGTTGCAACTGCACACTTGTTGCTTTTCCTGCAGGGATACTTAAACTCTGTTCTGCTGTATTTCTGGTTCAGAGTCTTATCAACGTGAAATGATCACTTGAAATTGTTCTTTATGTTTCCATTTGGCACATTTTAGAGTAGAATTTAATTTGCAAACTGTTTTTCTGTTTTTCTACCTTTGCTGCTCCCTCTTAGTCCCTTACCTGCCCAGCTCTTGTCACATGTAGGTAAACTTGCAAATATTCTCACCATCTTGCTGATTCTTTCCATCAGACTACTACTGTCTCAGACTGTTGCAAGATAGGAGAGGAGGACGGCCCTTAAAGTTTTCCAACCTGTAATTAGTTTTGAAATTAATTTGCACAGATGGTGTGCAAGTAAGATAAAGTATTTTATCATGAGTTCCCATAACATTTACAAGTGTCAGATACTTAAATTCCCGAGAACTATCAAAATGCTGTCTTTTACTGATAAGTTTTCAAAAGTCAAGCATGGAAAGATTACTTTGGACTCCCAGCACCTCTGTAGAACAGCTGTCATTGCTAGGAGTCCCATTTTGTAAATCTGGATAATGATGAGGACTGTGGGTAAGTGTCTGAGCAAACCCTTAGGCTTGTCCTCTGCAATCAGCAGATAAATGGTGCAAAGTAGTGATGGAAGAATCTTTTTTCCTTACTGATGGGGCCCTCTGCACCTGAATCTGCTGTATTTATTTAAATTTGTACTCAGAGAGAAGAATCACTCTGTATGAGAAATGGCAGTCCCACTGCTGCCCCAGCAATATTCTAGCCCCAGTATTAGAGGAAAGGGGACCAGCCAAGAACCTAGGCAGCCACCTGGGGCTTAGTACCCTGCTGAGATTACATAAATAATAGTAATTACAGCTGGTTTTGCTACAGAAACAGCTCTCTAACCACTGGATGGAGCCCAAGTGCCATTCTGAACACTGTGCTGATGTCCTTAATGACATCAGTGTTGACACTTGTGACAAGCAAAGCAGAGGTTTATTGTCAGGTTATCTCATGCATCAGAAAGAAGAAACACAAAGTGCCTGCCAATGGGAAAAGGAAAAGGGAACTCAGTTTTGCATACTGGTGAGGATTTCACAAAGGAGAGGTGCTTCCGGGATCCATTTAATTCCAGCTTCTGCTGATCTCATCTATCTGACTTTCCTTATAGGATTTACTCCATTTTTCTCCCTATTAATATCATTATTTCTTTGCTTCTCGGGACACTTCCAGTTTACTTGGGTCCTTGATCCCTTTGGTCTTGCAATCAGCCCCTTAAAATTCATACAGTTCTGCAGGCAGCTTCTGGGGTTGTTGTGGAATAAAGGCAACTCATTTCAGGTGGCCCTGCAAGCAAACGCAACTGCTGTTTTCAGTAGGAAGTCCCTTCCAGTGCCTGCACGTGTACCTCTTTTCTTCTATAGAGATCATGGCAGTTTAGCAACAGGTGGTCCAGCTACAACTGAAATTTCTCCTTTCTGACTGATAGGTCATACAGAATTGGAGTAATTAAGGCTTGTTTAGGAAAATGACCATGCTGAAGTATTTTGGAACAGAAGTGGTGGTACAGTGTCTGGGAATGCATTTAACAAGAAGGTGAATATTAAGGGCCTGAAGGAAGGAAGGAGATGCAGTTGGGGTGACCTTTAGAGCAGGGTAACCCAGCCTCTGTGTAGATATCATTTAGGGCTCTGGAGGGTGGGCAATTGTGAGATTGCACCCTGGAGCTGGAGGAAAGTTATTTAAGAGATTAAGGGGTTTTATGATTCAAGGTCTCCAGAGGTAAGTAAAGTTAAAAACCTCCTGTTTCAAAAATATGGGCTTAAACTATTCTGTGTTGTATCTATATGAAATGACCCCTGAGAGTGCCTGGTTTATAGAACCTCTAGCCATCCCTGTCTTGCAAGTGGGAGTAGTAAAGTGCTCATGAGTTTCTCTATATCTGACATGGTAGAGGGAAGCTTGTGTCATTGCTTCTGCCTTCTACTCCCAGTCCAGCAGTGTTGAGGTAAATCTCAGGCTGGGCTTCTCTGTGACACTGCCATGTTAGGAGCAGAGCCAGGCTCCTGGCTGTGGGGAAGACAGCAGCTTCACTCTGCATCTTGCAGCCATCTGTGGATGTCCTCAGTGATGTGAAGAGTATAGGCACAAAGGATCAAGGCTGCCAAGTGAGGGGGCACAACTTAGAAGGAGAAGAAAGAAAAGGAAGTCTGATTAAGTTTTGTCTTGAAGTGTCTGTTTTTGGGTTTGTCCCTGCATTGATCTGCAAGGGAATGAAGCAAGTAATGGCCCCTTGGGGACCTTCAGGACTTTCCTCTCAATGTCAGCCGTCATTTTCAATCACCCTCTCCCTCCCAGCCATTAATTTTGGCCCAGGATCATGGGGACTTGTCCATCTATCACTCCTAATTGACACTAAATGATCTGTCAGTTTATTGATGAACGGCAGGAGTGGAATTGTCACAATATATTTTACTTTCTAACAACTCCTCCTGACAATTTTACCTTGTCCATCTCACTCTCCTCACATAAATCTCCATTGGCCTCTCATTCCTTCTCTTGGGCTGATCTGGAGCCAACCGCCTCCATACCATCAGCACGCATCAAGGACATCAAGATGGCGGTAACCTGCAATGTGCAGGCCCGGGGTGGGTTTTTTTCCCTCTCTCTCTCTCTCCCCCCCATTTGTTTTTCCTTTTTTTGTTTTTTTTAATAGACTGGATGTTCCAGGAATGCTAACAGGCTCTTGTCCTCTTGTCCCTCCATATCATTGCTGGGGTGAGCTCTCCTTGATGTTTCTGTTTAGACTCAGTAAAGATAACGGGCAGAAAAAGGAGAGTCCCTAAAAGACAGAAGAGTTACCTGAGAATCCCTCAGTACCATGGCTGTGATGGGGGATTTTTTTCCTTTTAATCCTGCTTAGTGTGACTTGCAAGGCTTTCCTGCAAAGGGAAAATGCTAGACTTGTGCCCATTCCTGTGTCTTTGCAGTGCCCATATGAGCCTGGAAAAAGAGTTGGACTTTTTTTTTTCTCCTTTTTTCTTTTTTTTTCTTTTTCCTTCTCCCCCCCCCCAAGCTAGATTTCTGTTTATTTTTTCTCTGATAGCGAAGTTTTCTTTGAGTTCTTTTTCCTGAAAGACACTGAGCAATGGAAGAACTAGTAGGATTGTAGCCTCTTGCTCCCCTAGAAAATGAAGCCTGCATTACAAAAATGAAACAGGAGTGTGACATTTTTGGTAACAGTCCATGTAAGCTGCTGAGGTGGCAGAGTGTGCTCAGGGTGAAGTCTCTTTGATTTTTTCGATTGAGGACAAAGCATCTTCCTTCCTTAGTTATGTGCATCTCCAAGGAATTTACAGCAAATTCAGGGGATACTATCCTTGCTGTCCCAAATATTTCTAGTTTAAAAAAGCAAAACCCTCTTGAAGAACACTTGAAACCCTTTTGTATCTGTCAAAGCCAAGGCTAAAAACTTGTCTGGCCTTTGTAGGTCACCTCTGAAGTGGCTGTGAAGTCTAGCTTAATGCAGTTTACTTGTGGAAAGAGGCCTAAGATGACCTGATCTACTTGATTGGCCCTACTTCCCCTTCCCCTAGTCCCCCTACCCATATAACCCCTCTACTATTCTCAAGTTCTTAATCCAAGTCCTTAAAATATCTTCTTTCAGAAGCTGTTTCTCTCAGATGACAGCACAAGGTGCCATTCAGTAATAAACCTAGTTCTTTCTAGTGTTTTTCATTTAAATGTTTTCAGTGAGGCCAATCACAAGTAAAAAGTCTTTGGCCCGGTACTTCAGAATCACGAGTTTGTTCTCTGTTGTGGGATTTGAAAAAAACAACCAACCTTAGCTACTTTTTCTTTGCATTCTAGTTTTGTCTCCTTTAGCAGTCAGTTCTTCTGTGTAACCATGAGGATCAGAAGTGTGCTTTTCCCTTTAAATGGAAACTGAAATGCTCCTGTAACTTCAAGAGCCATTTGGTGTAAGAGTTGGCCCTGGTGCTTACTGGAGACTGAAGACGTGATCACTTGGATAGGAGCCCCTGTTCTCAGGGACCGAAGATGTGTGGTGGATACCTCTAGAAACTGCAGCGCTGTTTTCCCACACAGGAATTTGTATTGAGTGTTGTTGTTTTTTCTGTTGCTCAGTGGGAGCTGTGAACAGCTCTGCTGGTCAGCTCTCTACCAGTGAGTGAGTGGGGGAACCCTGGGAACGTCTCTTACAGGGATGATGCAGTGAGTAGGCTGAGTTCAGTGACCCCCCTGAACTCTCTCTGTCAGCTTGTTCTTTCGTGCCAGTTCCTAAAGTTGTGCTTGCCAGAGCTTTCCTCCTTTGTTCTGTTGCTCAGTGGGAGCTGTGAACAGCTCTGCTGGTCAGCTCTCTACCAGTGAGTGAGTGGGGGAACCCTGGGAACGTCTCTTACAGGGATGATGCAGTGAGTAGGCTGAGTTCAGTGACCCCCCTGAACTCTCTCTGTCAGCTTGTTCTTTCGTGCCAGTTCCTAAAGTTGTGCTTGCCAGAGCTTTCCTCCTTTGTTGTTTCTGTTAAGCAAGCCCACGTATTAGGACATGAGGAGAAACAACAACACTTCTGCTAGATATTGATTAGTGCCCCACAAGCCCATTTCAGCTGGAGCCGGCTAGCTGCAGTGTCTGTCAGATCCTGTCCCACAGATTATGCCTGCTCATCGCTGCGTCCTTCTTCCTCCAGTGCTGTGCTCTAGGACAGTGTGTTCAACATGTGGCCCAGGCAGCCCAGGGAGCCTGTGGGGGGCTGGAAAGTGGATGGTGGGACTATTACAGTTTAAAAATATGTGTGTCTGCCCAAAACCCTGTTGTGGAGTTATAAATAGCCATGTGCCCCAGGGCTTGGAAGTGGAGGGCTGTGAGTGACATCCTATGACAGAAATAAAGGCTCATAGTAGTCCTCACTCTGCTGAAATCAATGGCAGAATTTGCCTTGTTTTTAGGAGATGCGAAGATTGAACTCCCTGATTTAATCAAGGCAAATCTGGCTTTTTCAGGCTGCCACAGTCCAGGGAGAGGGGGTGGAAACTTAAACAACGGATCAGATCCCCAAGGAAGGTGCAGTGGAATAGCTGAGAAGACACCTTGTGGTAGCTTTCCATCACGGGCTGCAGTTCTAGTTTACATACAGCTTTGATGAGTGTTTTTCGCTCCCTGTGCCTCAGCAAACAAGCAGTGACCAAGACCCACACTTGGGAGAGCCAGGAGAACTGATCAGTTAGCACTTGTGTGTCATTTTGGATGTGTAACTTAGTTGTGCCTTAGGCTATTGAACAAGCTGCAACTCGTAGCTCACCGCCCACTCACTGTGGTGATGGGCACTAAAAAAATACTTGAGCAAGAGAGTACAATGTCCTTTTTTATCCTTTTTTTTTCCCTCCTTCCTCAGGCCTAGACCTGAATTACAGTCTGTGCCCTAGAGGCAAAAGGCTTCATGTCTCCCTGTGGGCCGAGCCCCTTGGGGTGGGTATGTCTTTGGATGGAAGCGCAAAGGCAGAATGCTGGCCAGTGACTAACTTTCTGCGCACACAACCCATCTCTGCTCTCCCTTTGATCGCTCTGCTCTCTCAAAACAAAGTGTCTCTCTGAACATCAGGACGTTCCCTTTTGTTCCATTTCACTCTTTTAGCAAGAGGGCAGCTTGAAGCAGCTTTCTGGTTCCACGTGATTCATAAAGAGAAGTGGTTGAGACATGCCAGGAAATATGCTAACACACAGGCCGATGAAATTCTTCCCCCGCTGCCAGGACCCTGTAAAATATCGAAAATACCCTTCGATCTCGACTTGCGGCCCCACCGCTCCAGCGGTGCGCGCCCACCCTCCCG
>NW_009214175.1:0-1180 GCF_000690835.1 Fulmarus glacialis
CGGTGCGGAGCAGGGTGCGCGGAGGCGGGCGCCGCGCTTCTGCGGTGATTCCCCGCACAGGCCCCGTTGTTCCTGCGGCGAAAAGAGCCGGACCGGCGGTGAGCGAGCTGCGTCCCCCGAGGGGAATAGCTAGCGAAGCGACCCGGGGAAAGACAGGCACCTCTGCCCCAGGTATCCCCTCACTTGTGCGCTGCACCGAGGTGAAGTTTTCTAAAACTCCGAAACAAGCTTTTTCCCTTTTTTTTTTCCCCCTTCCAGGAAAGAAAAAAAATTAGACTGTAAAAGCGCCTTTAATTCGGAACTACTCTAGGGCTGAATGTAGTTGTTGGATGGGAGCATCCAACACAACGTAACGGAGCGGTAACCCGATGGAATCACACACAGTTTAAGCAAAAGTCCCCACGTATATGTTTGACATACATTATGCATGTAGAAAAAGCCACCCCGGGTCTGAAACATCCACGGACTCTGCTGATTTTGCTTTAGGAGCTCTGTTTTATTACACTCTGTATGACTTCCACAGCGCGCACATCCCTGCGAGCTTGAATATTTGGGAACACACATCAGCTAGGGAAGGAATTCAGCGAGGTTATGCGTGTCAAAGCGGGATACTTATGTTTCTACTCCAAGATGCCACTGCAAGCAATTATGTACTTCAAGTCCTCGAAAAAATGCATGATTTAAAATGAAATACGTATTAATTAGTATCCTAAATGACATTTTAATGTGCTGATATTGAATCTCTATACTTGGAGAATTATTTGAGAGTTGTTCCGTCTCTTTCACTGCAGACTCCTTCTGCCTCATGCGGGTCACCAGGAGGTAGATGTCTCGGGTGGATGGAGGGGCTGGTGGGGGCGTGCAGAGTGAATCCTCCCCGAAAAACCCTCTGCTCTTTGCGAGCTCGAATTTCCCCAAACGACGGGCGAAAGTGAACGCAAAAAAAAAAAACCAACCAACCCGATCCGACCATTGAGCAGAGGGAGGAGAGGGAGCTGACTCCCAGCAGACCGCCCCCCCCAAGCGGCTGGGTCCGCAGCTGCCAGGTGAGGCGGCACCGGCCGCCCCGTGGCGTTTGCGGTTTCCCGGGGACTCCCCCCGGCAGAGCCAGGCAGGGGCTTCCCGCTGCGGGAGGCCAGCACGGGAATTCAGCACATGGCACCGCCTGTTGCATAAAAAG
>NW_009214175.1:1230-1476 GCF_000690835.1 Fulmarus glacialis
AGCAAAACGCTTCGTGAAACGAAAAGCAAACGTGCCTTGGCGGGACCGCAGGATCGGGCCCTTTAGGAGCAAGTTAAAAAGGAATAATTAACAAAATTGAATGTCTGAATGAGAAACTAAAACTACTCCAGAAGTAGCAAAAAGTGCGGAAGAAAACTACTGCGAAATAATAGTGTGATTTTCTATTTTTCCTTAGAAACAAAGCTTTTGAGGAATTATTTTAGTTGGTTAGTTCTTTTTTTTTTT
>NW_009214176.1:0-254 GCF_000690835.1 Fulmarus glacialis
ATTTTTCCTTTTTCCTCCCCCATTACTGCCAGATCTGCCCTCACCCCAGTGTTACCCACAGCCACAGGCTCCTTGCCCTGCACGTTTGGCTGGGGGGGATTGCATTGGATGAGGCACCCACAGTTTGAGCCCACTGTGTCCCCATAGCTGGGGACAGAGCCTGGCTGCCCCCAGACCACCCACCCAGTGGAGACAACAAAATGTCATCTCTGGGGCCAGCTGGTTGGGGGGACTGGGGACCAGCATCTTGCCCC
>NW_009214177.1:0-1192 GCF_000690835.1 Fulmarus glacialis
CCTGGGGGGCTGCGGTGGCGTGGGGACCCCGGCCCCGCTCCCTCCCGGGGGCTGCAGCCGTGCCCTGCCCAGCGCCGGGGGAAGGAGGCTTGGAAGTGCAGCCAGTCCAAGACAGGACTGAGATAAAAATCTCGCTTTTCAGTAAATATAAATCTCTCGCGGCTCAGCTTGTAGAGGTGTTTCACTTCAGCCATTTCAAAAACTGAGGGTTCAGTGCTGACCTCTGTTTACATACTTTTACTATAAATTAAGCAAATGTCAATACAGACTATTTCAAACAAAATCTGAAATGCTTTGTTACATGTCAAAACACGAGTGCTTTGACACTGAAGTGTTGATGTTTCACTGTTTGCAAGGCTCTTTTTTTTGGGAAAAATGAAAAACTCGAAGCTAACCCCCTGCCAGCAGCATCGGGACCAAACTCCCTCTGAGAAGCTCGGCAAGAAATTCCCAAAGAGAATTGCAGCTATTGCTCCCACATTTCAGTCCCAGGGTTTCACCCCCCTTCCAGGTGCCGCAAACCCAGCGCCCAGGGCAGCCCCTGCCCCGTCCCGGTGGGACTGGCACCCTCCCTCCGGCCTGCCGGGTTTGCCCAAAGCTGCTCACGCAGGCTCAGGATTAACGAAGCGTTTTGCACACTGGGGAGGGAGGAGGGAAACTTGATGCACATCCTCTTCATTTTTTTTTTTCTTTCCTACAAATTCTGGATTTCATTTTAGTGCAAGCTCCGGCTTTTCAGTTTATCACGGCGAAAGTGAATTTGTAATCATACAATTATCCTCCTGCTAAATTAATATATTAAAATGTTCAAACAATTGTTCCAGTAATTAAACAGACAGATATTAGAGAAAATGAAGGCATTTACTGCTCTCTGGAATGTGCTGACCTTTCCCCTTTCTTAGCTGCTACTCAGACAGTGTAGAAATGATTGGATAATTGGATGGTTCATGTTCTTCTGAAATCACCGAAGCAAAAGAAAGACAGAATCGCCCCAAAGTTTGTACTGCGCCATGCTGTGTGGTTTTGTTAATTAGATGGCTTTTTTTTCCCCTCCACCTATTGTTAAAATTTAGAAATTATCATCTACAAAAATTGTCAAGGTCACCCCTTAACCTTGGCAGTGCTCGCCAGCGTGCATCCCCTTGTAATTACATCCTGCGCCGAGCCAGGACGCTGACCCGCGGTGGCCAGC
>NW_009214178.1:0-208 GCF_000690835.1 Fulmarus glacialis
TCTCTGGGCAGATAAGGTACCAGGAAGCAATCTCTTAGTGCGATGGCAGGCAGTTGTTATTACAGCTTCACCCCCGTCCTGCAAAGCCTTCGGGAAGTCCAGCGTCGGGCACCGTGCCACAGCTCCGGAGCAGGGAAGGAGCCGCAGCTGCCCGAGCGGAGCACGGACACTGCCCCACGGCAGCTCCCTCCTGCACCCGGCTCCGCAC
>NW_009214178.1:491-795 GCF_000690835.1 Fulmarus glacialis
TGGGACAGCTGACCCCAACTGAACAAAGGGATATTCCATACAATGTGGCGTCGGGCTCGGCATATAGAGCTGGGGGAAGCAGGAGGAAGGGGGGACGTTCGGAGTGATGGCGTTTGTCTTCCCAAGTCACCGTTATGGGTGATGGAGCCCCGCTTTCCTGGGGATGGCTGTACCTGCCGGCCGGTGGGAAGGAGAGAATGAATTCCTTGTTCTGCTTGGCTTGCGCGGCTTTTGCTTTGCCCCTTAAACTGTCTTTCTCTCAACCCGCACGTTTTCTCACTTTTGCCCTTGCCCCATCCCACCG
>NW_009214178.1:904-2088 GCF_000690835.1 Fulmarus glacialis
TGCACCGTGGCTGGAGGGAAACCGGAGCTGCTGGGGGAGCACGGGGGGCTTCTGCGAGCCCAAGGAGGAGGGACGCGCCCCGCTGCTAGGAAGGCTGGAGGCCCCTTGGTGTTGCCTTTATCGAGCCGTGGGCTGAGGAGCGAGGCTCCAGCTGGTGTCTTTGGTTTACGCTTCCCTCTACCAGGGGACAAGAAGTGGAGGGTCCAGAGCAGATTTGACTGTGAGGGGGGGAAAAAGAGGATGTCTGTACAGGAAAGTGCCTGGGCAGGACTATCGGCTATCAGACAGTCTCCCTGCTGTGCTGGAATAACTTACCTGCATACAAGTGAAAATTGGGTTAGGCATGCGCTTTAGAGGTGTTCACATCTTTGGAGCTGATGTGCTTTTAAGAATGATAATACATCGGCCCATCTGTGAATCTCAGAGTAATTTGCAAACTGTCCCAAATTTCTCCTCTTATTCCAGCCCCTAGCAATAAAATGAGATAATTATTCCCATGTTATGAAACCTGAGGCTCTTGCATCTCACTTACAGATGTGAGAGGGGGCTAGAGCTCTTCTG
Organism: Fulmarus glacialis; assembly: GCF_000690835.1. Taxonomy (NCBI): domain Eukaryota; kingdom Metazoa; phylum Chordata; class Aves; order Procellariiformes; family Procellariidae; genus Fulmarus; species Fulmarus glacialis. Next base: position 1,466 of record NW_009214178.1, read on the forward strand.
GTTTCTGTTGGTGTAAATCGGGATTAATTCAGAAGAAGCCAGCGTTAAAAAAAGAAAATACTCTCAAGGAATTTCTGTTCTGAATTAGCTGGGACATCGCGCAAAGCAAAGCAAGCAGAAACGCCATCCTGCAGAACGTTGTCGGGATACGTCACGTGCGTGGGGATGTCGCAGCGAGGCTGAAGTGAACGGCGGTGTTGGACCCAGGGCTGCGCTGGGTATTCAGTATGCGTGACGTGTGCGGTTCGAACCAACCGCTTAGAGTAATTGTTACGGAATTAGAAGCCGTATAACACCGGGAACAGAGTAGTAAAGGATCCTAAACCGCCCTGACGGTTCTGGTTGTTAATGTCTGCCTGTAGCTTAATTACATCATCCATTCCATTAAATAATGCAGTAACTAACTGGGATTTAATGAATACATAGGAAAGAATAAATTGGACTTAGAGTGTAGCTGATGTCCCTTTACGGAATCAGAAGAAACTGGAACGCAGATCCAATTTCTGCTAAGTAGAATTAGGGAAATACATAAATAAAAATTAAAAGCCCGACCCGTAGCGGCAGGGGCTCCGAAGCGGAGGTGCCCTGGGGCGGCCCTGGGCTGGCACTGCCCGCGGGCTGCG
>NW_009214179.1:0-232 GCF_000690835.1 Fulmarus glacialis
AAGTGGGCGGGGCCTTCCCCACAGCCTATGGGGTGGAGGGAAGCTGGTGACACCTTCCCCTAAAGCTCTTGGGGTACCTGGAACGGGATGGGCCCTCCAGAGAGGCTACGGGGCACCTAGGACCTGGTGGCCCTTCTCCAGCCCCCCTGGGCCACCAAGACCCAAGATCTCCCAGTCTCAGACTCTTTGAGGCCACCAAGACCCAAGATATCCCATCTACAGCCCCATTAAG
>NW_009214179.1:453-807 GCF_000690835.1 Fulmarus glacialis
TTGGGGCCACCAAGACCCAAGATGTCCCATCCCCAGCCCCCTTAGGGCCACCCAGACCCAAGATCTCCCCTCCCCAGCCCCCTTGGGCCACCCAGACCCAAGATGTCCCCTCCTGGTGGGGTGGCACCCGGTGGCCCTGACCCACCCGCCCCTTCTCCAGACCTACTCGGGGCTCTTCTGCGTGACCGTCAACCCCTACAAGTGGTTGCCCGTCTACAACGCCGAGGTGGTGGCCGCCTACCGGGGCAAGAAGAGGGGTGAAGCTCCGCCCCACATCTTCTCCATCTCCGACAACGCCTACCAGAACATGCTGACGGGTAGGGACCTCCCGCCGCGCCCCCTCCCCCTTTTTTT
>NW_009214180.1:0-4566 GCF_000690835.1 Fulmarus glacialis
CCGGGAGCGGGGACCCTGACGCCCGCCGGAGTTACGAAACAGGGCGATGTGCCAAGCCGGGCCCCGCCGGGGAGGGAGCGGGGCCGGTGGTTGAGCATTAACCTGGCACTGCTGGACTCGGACCACGGCGAAACCGGTCACACCGGAGCCAGTTTCACTGGAAGTCCCCAGGGGCTAAATATATCTCTCTTTGTTTGTTTTTCCTTCCCCAAAAGAAAACTCGGGGTGTAACCACACGCCTTATCACGCAGATCCCCATCCCAGAAACTAACTGGCTACAGACTCAACAGAATTTTGTTAAGGATTTTGAAAACCAGCTATCGCACGGGTGTTGGCAGACATCGTGACCTGTGCCGAGATGCTCCCACGGCCACGCAGCCCCCAGGCTCCCTCCTGTGCAAGGACAGGCAGCACCGAGCTCACAGAAGCGCTTGCACGCATTGCCTCATCCGAAGTCCGCGGGAGCTGGGCATGTCTGAAAGGGAACGGCTGAAACATACCATGGAAACAATTTTATGACACGAGGAGACAGATTTTTACTGCTCAGAAGTCCCAGAGTCTTTCATCAGACAGATGTGGAATGAAAGATTCAGGGCAGCACATCGGCATCCTGCTCTGAATACCTGAGAGGCTGCAGCCAACCTCCCCACAGGAACAAAAGGATTAAAAAAGAGCTTCTCCCAAGGGACAAAGTTCAGCCCGCCGTCCCCAGGGTCATCACGGCACCGAGGGTGCTGTTCCCACGGGGAAAAAGCATGGAGCCTGGGCAGGAGCTGCCACCCCTTGACTCATCCGTGGGCACTGCCCTTCCAGCTCAGGCAAAACCTGACACTGCCCTCTTTTGGGCTTGCCCACACACGGCAGCAAGCTTCTCAGGAAAAGCAGCCCACCAAAAAAGTCCTGGGCTTATGGCACACACAATCGTCAACCAAAGCTCTTCTTTTAGACCCAGCCTGGAGCACTGAAACACAAGGGGTTTCCAACCTCTCCCCTCCAGATTTCATCTTTTGCTGTTTGGCAAAAGGATCTGATACTGAAATTTTTCTATAGAGGCAACAGCAGTGTGAGAGGGACACAAAGCATGACCCAGGAACTTGTCCGAGCTGGCTTACAGTAGGGAGATGCTCTGGCGAGAGAGTCCAGCTCCATGTCCTCACCTCTTGCTACTCAAAGCATGCTCAGAGGCTCCTGACAATCAGGCAGTGCTACTTCCAAGCGTGCGAGACACTCTCCCTTTAGAAACAGCTTCCCACGCTACCTTCTTCCTCCTTCCCATAAGGCATCTATGGCTTTTATAGAGATTTTTTTTTTCTTTTTTAAAAAATCAGCAAAATTAGCGACCGTGGGATGGCTGGAACCACCAGTGCTGACTGCAGCACATACAGCAGCGAGGACGGAATCTGCTACAAACACACAGTTCTTCAGCCAGCAACTCAAACTTGGAAGTAGCCTGACTTGAGGCCACAAACACCCCAGAGATGCTGAGCAGGCAAGAAGAGCGTGGGAGGTGTGTGACAGCCCGCGCCACTCAGAGCTGCACTGGAGAACGGTCCTTGGTTGAACATCAGGGTCTTCGAGGCTCTGAAATGCACAGCCCCACCGGCCCCTACCTCAAGGGGAAGGAGAAATACTTGTTCCCCGACTTGCAGCGAATTTGCTCCCATTGGACACGCAGCAGGAGCGCCGAGTCCTCAAACCCGTCCACAATGTCCTGGAAAACAGATACGGGAGTCAGTACCAGGAGGGTGGATCTGCCAGAGGAAGGAGGCAGCAGCTCCCTCTCCGAACCAAGTCAGAGACGAGGCCGTTTGTGGCTGGAAGCCTCTGACTTCCCTCTGGAGGGTGACTTAACTCACGCTCCCCCCAAAAGCTTCTCTTCTTTCAACCCAGTGAAGTTTGTCTTGCTCAGTGAAGAGAATTTCCCGCTCTCCGCCCTCAGCAGGGAGATGTGGCTGGACACCAGCTCTGCTCTTCCCCTGCTCTCCACGCTGCGTGGGGACGCACCTGGAGCTCCTGCAGACACTGCCCTTCCAGCCTGCCAGACAGATCCCCAACGCACCAGGCCAAGCTGATATGGAATGACGGGTCCTGAAGACAGAACAGGGATCAGATTGTGAGGGCTAAAGGAGGCTTTGCTCAACGCATGGAGCCGCAGTGGGAGATCTGGTGTGATGCTGCCCTGCCTGGGATCGCAGAGGTAGGAGGATCCCGAAGCTGGGAGCCCCCTCTGCCAGCTCAAAGTTGCAGAGCTGATACGGACAGTGCTGGAGGCGAGATGAGTCCTGGGGTCCCCACCCCAGCCTTTTTGGACACCAGTGGGCAAGGCTGCCTGGTTCCCAGCCTCCCTGTGGTCAACTCTGCAGAAGGTTCTCCAGCTGCACAGAAAACCTCTCATGGACAGTCCTGGAGCGGGTAGGTGGGTCACTTCTGAATAACCCACAGGAGCCCCCTGCTCAGCTCTGGAGACAGAGAAATCAGGGTTTGGCCTTTCAAAATCCAAAACCTGTCCCCAAAGCTAGTACCAAGCAAAGAGGCTGGACTGATGCCCCAGGCAACTGCCCAAGGAAGAGGCACAAGCATCGCTCTCAGTCCCACAGTGCTCACCCTAAGCCCATTCTATCGTAGGACAATCCTGCTTCCACGCACAGCGGGGCAGCAACGGTGACGTATGGTCTGGCCCATCACCCTGGAAACCCAATTCTCAAGAGGCCACCAGATAGTTAACATCCTTACTCTCCTGCACAGGATGCGAAACAGAAGTCACAGACTTGCGCTAGTCCCATTCTCAGCAACATCATGTTCAGGGTGTTAAATATGAGCATCACCAACTGGCCCAGAGGAGACCATTTCAGAGTCTAACCTCCCTGCTCCGGTTTATTTGGGGTGAACATTTCATGGACCTCTTGCAAGGAACCAGCTGGCATCTCTGGACTGGCAGGGAATTAAGTGGGAGACCCCTCACCTTGTAGAACGTGGGAAGGTCAAATTCCTCCAGAACTCTGTCCACCTCCGAGACCAGCTCCAGCAGCTGGAAATGCCCAGCGGAGACCTCCAAGCCAATAAAGGTCCTAAAGAAGGACAAGGAGAGACAGCAAGCACCCTTTCGTGCTGCAGAAAGCACAGCCGTAAGCATACTTAGCCCTGCATTCCTACCGGGCAAATTCCCTACCCCCTAACAAAAGATAATTTGAGAAATGCCAGGTTTAAGCATTCAAGGACCGTATTCCAAAGAAAAACAGAAATAAAGGCGTGGTAGCAGGGAGAAGCAGGACTGGATGATATACCACGTAGATCTACTAGATTAACTCGGCACCTTTTGGGACATGAAAACTCATTTTCCAGGCAGAGGATGCACTCAATGGGTATGTCAGCAGAGTGCCGTGCTGTGCGGGAGCTGCATTCAAAAAGCAGAACTTGCCGGAGTGGTTTTACCATGGGAGAGGAAGTGGGGAACGGGAAGTACCAAGCTGGAGAGACGTGACAAAGAGGTACCTCCTCAAGGACTGTCTGGATGACATTTTCTAGACTCCAGGAGGGGAGGGGAAGACTAAGTCTCCCCCAGGATCCGCTTCATCCCACCCATGACTATCGTGGGCTGCCATTCCCACTAGATTCAGCAACTTTTCACAATTTTAACCACCTTTGCTTTGACATTTAAACTACTTAATTGCGTTCAATTGGAATCAGGCTTCTGAGCTGACACCCAGGAGAATTAGCACCATCTAAGCTGTTTCTCTCCAATTCTTGGAAGACCTGCACTACAATTTCACGACCGGCACTGCTGCCAAAAGAGGTGGCCCCCGGCTCTGCTCGCCTCAGGCTGCTCATGCTGGCACGAGGTTTGCGAAGCCGCAGAACAAACCAGATGGGAGATGGCAGTGAACGCGGCTGCCTCCTTTAGCTGCTGTGAAACCATAGCACGAATCTAACCCCAGCCGAAAGGCCTGCCTCAGGTCATGTTGTGAACAGTTCTCTTCAGAAGACTGAAGTCCTGCAGCCTGAGGTTCACCCACCACTAACGAGACCAACGGCTTGCAGAGAACCGGTGCTGATGCTCAAAATTTGTGCAAGTGGCTGGGGAAAGGTGTGAAACCTCTGGAGACAAGGTGATCACATACTGCCCCGTCACACGGCTCGGCCCGGTCACCACGGGACAGGCAGGGCGACGCTTCCCATCCACCCAGCATCTTGCCCAGCCTCCTCCCCAGGCAGGCAGGCAGGCTGCCCCACTGCTCGCTCACCTGGTTTTGTTCTGGTTGGTGTAAACCTTCACTTGGTCAGCCACGCAGAAGAACCTGAAATAAGAAAGATCCTATTTCAGCTAGTGGAAACAAAAAAAGAAAATAAAAAAACAGAAGATGGGGAGGGGACAGGATTTCTACCGAGCTATGGAAAGATAAAGCCGAACGCGTGCTACAAGTGGACAAAAATCAGTGCAACCAGAACCCTTCTGGGCTCAAATTAATCCATTCCCCACCCGGTTTCCAGCCCTCTGAAGCCTAGTTGGCGACAGAAGCCCTGAAGCAGCTGATGCTCAGCAGGCGCCTGAGCCAGTAAGCAGTGAAA
>NW_009214181.1:0-426 GCF_000690835.1 Fulmarus glacialis
GACAGGTAGATGGACGCCCCAACGGACAGATGGACACCCAGAAGGACAGACAGACACCCCTACATCCAGATGGACGACCCCATGGATAGATGGACACCCCCACGGACAGACAGACACCCCAATAAATGGACACCCAGGAAGACAGACAGACACCCCAATGGCCAGATGTACCCCGACAATCAGACTGACGGAAGGACAGACAAGGCACCCCAGTGGGTAGGTGGACACCTGGGAGGACGGACAGACGCCCTGGCAGACAGACAGACAGACAGACAGACAACCCAGCGGGTGGGAAGCCCCGGGGACAGACAGCTGGATACCCCCAGAGGCACACACCCCGCGATGGACAGACAGACACCGTGAAGAACACCCCGACAGACAAACACACACCTGCACGGACAGATGGACACCCCAACAGATACCCCC